>NC_077228.1:329779237-330082328 GCF_027887165.1 Monodelphis domestica
TGAATAGGCAAGTTTCAGTTAAAGAAATCAAAACTATTAATAAGCACATGAAAAAGTGTTCTAAATCTCTTATAATCAGAGAGATTTGAATCAAAATAACTCTGAGGTGTCACCTCACACCTAGAAGATTGGCTAACATGACAGCAAAGGAAAGTAATGAATGCTGGAGGGGATGTGGCAAAGTTGGGACATGAATGCATTGCTGGTGAAATTGTGAATTAATCCAACCATTCTGGAGGGCAATTTGGAACTATGATCAAAGGGTGCTAAAAGACTGTATGCCCTTTGATCCAGCCATAGAACTGCTGGTTTTATACCCCCAAAGAGATAATAAGGAAAAAGACTTGTACAAGAATATTTATAGCTGCACTCTTTGTGGTGGCAAAAAATTGGAAAGTGAGGGGATGCCCTCCAATTGGGGAATGGCTGAACAAATTGTGGTATAGGTTGGTGATGGAATACTATTGTGCTAAAAGGAATAATAAAATGGAGGAATTCCATGGGAACTGGAATGACCTCTAGGAATTAATGAAGGGCAAAAGGAGCAGAACCAGGAGAACATTGTACACAGAGACTGATACATTGTGGTACAATCGAATGTAATGGACTTCTCCATTAGTGACAATGCAGTGATCCTGAACAACCTGGAGGGATCTATGAGAAAGAACACTATCCACTTTCAGAGGAAAAATAGTGGGAGTAGGAACACAGAAGAAAAACAACTGCTTGGATACATGAGTCGAGGGGATATGGCTGGGGATGTAGACTCTAAATGAACATCCTAATGCAAACACCAGCAACATGGAAAAAGGTTCTAATCAAGGACACATGTAATACCCAATGAAATTGTCTATTGGCTGCAGAAAGGGTGGGGTGAGGGGAGGGGAGGAAATAATGTAACTCTTGTAACCAAGGAATAGTTTTCTAAATTGACTAAATAAATAATTTTTTTAAAAAGTATTTCAGCCCAACTTCTGTCACTGAGTTGACGAATGCGTGATTATCCCTCAGTTGCTGATATTTGTTCAAAACTATCACTGGGGTAGTCCAGGTCTTGGTCTGGGTTTTGTACACCAGTCCTTCCTGGTGGAATTATAACTTCCTTTTATGGGAACTTTTCAAGTGGAGAACATAGCTATGTCCCTTTATAGACTGCTTTCTTTTGTGTATGTATCATTCTTAAAATTAAACATTACACTGGGAACTTATTATTGGACAACGGTATAGCTAATTAAATTTGCTTAGTGTAAACTGTTTAAATAAATTAATTTCAAGTGCATGAAAAAAAATAAAAGATGACATTAAAAAAAATGAGAGAATTATGCTGGAATTATACTGAAAGAGCTCTAAAACTGCGTATTCTTTGTGACCCAGGATACCACTATTAAGTTTATTTTCCTAATGGAATCAAGGAAAAAAGAAAAGAAAATAGATATTCTAAAATATTTATAATAGCTCTTTGTGATGACAAATAACTAGAAACTGAAAGGATGTCCATCAACTAGAGAATGGCTAAACAAGTTGTAGTATATGATTGTAATGGAATATTATTGAGTATAAGAAATGACAAACAAGATGATCACACAAAAAATCTGTAAGGCTTATATGAAGTGTTGCAAAATTAAGCAAGCAGAATCAGAAGAATATGGTTCTTGATAACAATAATAATAAATAATGATCAAATCTGAATGACAAACTATTATCAACAAGTGAAGGATCCAGAGAGTTCTATGGGACTCATGTCAAATGGGCTATGCACCACCATAAAAGGAGCAGGTACAGTCTGAATGCAGATTGAAATATGCTGTTCTTTACTTTCTTTCATGAATTTTTCTTTAGTGAAAGCAATATATGCTTTCTTTCATAACATGATAAGTCAGAAAATGTGTTACTTGCAACCTATATCATATTAACTGAATTTGGGAGTAAGGAACATTTTTTAAAAGGAGGAAGAAGAATTTGCATTTATAAAGAGAGGGGGGAAGTTTATGACCAACCAAGAAGTAGAGAGCATCATGAAAGATAAAATAGACAATTTTCATTAAACATTTTTGGGGTCCTTGCTACTCTTATCTTTGTAACAATTCATACCTACTATGGTTCAAAATAGAAGTCATGATAATCAACAGCAAGATGAATTAACACCCATGATTGTCACCAAGTGCCACTAGCAGGACTGAGGAACAAGAATCAATTTCTTTTAGAATTGATGAAAGGAATATGAAATAGATTAAGATAAGAAAAAGGTAGGAAGACCAAGCAAGAGTGCATACTGTCAAAACCAGAATCTTCAATTGTTTCATCATGCTGTGCATCACTTATGTCTAATCTATGGGTTGTCCATTAATTGGTAGAAATAAAATAATGTAAGGTCACAGTTCATGGCCCACATGGTATTGCCATATTAGACATGAAAATGTGTGGGTTGGGGGTCATAAATGAGCAAAGTAATGAACTATGAATATTTGTTAGACATTTAGGAATTGTAAACTGCTGATCCCTGTGGAGCATACAATATTAATAGCTATCACAAGTCCTGTTGTTTGTGTTCAATTGAACTATTCAATTATAAAGTTGTCATAAGAATATTTTAACACATCATGAAGATGGTTTTCAGTTCTCTTCAAGCTTCTTTATTAAATTGCCTATAAATGAAAATGAAGTAAATAAAGATATTAAATAGAACACAGGAATTCACTATGCATTATATATGGAAACTGTGCCTGCAAGTAGGCAGGATGACAGCTAAGTATGTTTATGAAAGATGTGTAGATAAAATCCTCCAAAATTATTAATAATTAATTATTACAATAATTACAAGTGTTCATGGGAATTGCATTTAAAATAATTTCTACCTCTCATTTAAAACTTCTCCCTAAAGGGTACTTTAAAAAATTATTAATCACTTTATATTTAGAAAAAATCTTAACCCTTTCAAAGAATGACAACTCTACCACAGTTCCAAATGCCAATTTTATTAAAAATAAAAGAAAATATGAAATAACACAATTTGATTTTTTTTGTTTTGAGATTTTTCTTAAATTATTGATTTTAAAAAATTCAAAGTATTCAATTATTGTGAGCTAAAACGTTATCCTTAAGACATTTGTAATTCATATTGAAAATTTTTTCTTTGGAAAAGAAAAAAATATTTCAACTAAAAAGAAAGCAAGAATTTTGTGGAAAAGGTTTAAATAAAATAATTTACGAATACGTCAAATAATTTCATCCAGCAAGAATTACAAATTCATGTAACATATATAGCAAGCATCAAACAGTAAAGAATACCCATTTATTAGTGTTACCATCATCCCAACTATAAATATTATAAATATATGAAGCTAATTTTTAAACAAGTAAGATTTTAATATTTCATATTTTGATACAACTTATTGTTCTCTAAGTAAGACTTCACTCAAAATGTCAATTTTTTAAAAGTCCATTTATTTTATTAACTACATATGCTAAAAAAAATTAAACTAGGTCTCAATAATTATGTTACCTCTTCTCTGAAGTTTAATACAATATTTTAGCCAGATGATTTTCTTCAGGAATTATAGAAGAGGCACAAGTTATTAGCACCATAGCATACTATAGAAATATCAAATTTTCTAATTAAAATGACAGACACTTATATGAAATAGAATTTGATCTTTTGATACCTATATGTAACAACAAAATTTTGCTTCAAGCAGCAACCTTTATTTTCCAAATAATATTCTTTAGTTTGTTCTCTCCTTATTTCAAATATTCCCTATTTGTTTTTCACTTTCTTTTTCTCTTCTTTATTTGAAATGCTAAAATTTCATGAGATATGGAACATGGGAACAAATACTGAATCAGTCAGACTAAATGGTTTGGAGTTCTGGCTCTGTAAGTGTCATTGTTTGGTGTTCTGAAAGTGAGTAAATTTCTGAATCTCATTGTTTTCATTTTTTCCCTAATGTGCAAAGTACTGTATTGTGAGATGAGGGTGGCACGTAAATTCTAAAGAACTATATAATTGCATTATATTATATTCTAGAATTCAGATGGGATGGGGACTGGAAAAATAATTTCATCAGTATAGGAAATACACCAATGAGGAACACTTTTTTCTCCCAACACATTTTCTTCAAGTTATAGTCCTACATAAATGTTTGAACATTGACAGGTTAGGTGGCCCAGTATCTCATAACCAGTATGTATCATAGATCAACTTGAAACCAGATCTTCTTGGCTAGGACATCATCCCAGTCTCCATTATAATAAATTGCCTGTCATATTCTATAATAAATTTTCATTATGTATGCTATTTGTTCTATATATTGCATGAGGCATATTGTAAAAGCACTGTTAATAAAGTCAACATGCCATGCAACTTTATGATAATCTATCTCAGATACCATTCCCTTGGAACTTATTCTTGCTAGCATTCAGATATTTTGTATAAGATACAAAGGTTACAAGATTTATCATCAACATTCCAGCTACTATTTTAAAATATATATATAATGAGCAATGTTGGACTAAGCAATGTTGTTATAATAACCAAGAATTCATCAAGCTGTTATCCAATATTCTGTGGGGGTAAGTTGATTTTTTTTATACCTTTAAAAAAGGAAAAAGGGGATATCAGTCACCTAAAATCTTAACAGTAAATTTCATAGAGATACTTCGGAGACTCTAGTATGGTAGAAAAGTTACTGAGACAGAACTGAGAAAAGAACTGAGACAGAAATTCCAAGTTCAAACTCTCCTTGATCAATTATTATGTGTATTACTTTGGTAAAAATTACCTTACCACTTTGAGTAGAAGTATCAAAGAAGTCACAGGTTCCCATCTGGCTCTCAGTACTTCCTCTTGCAGTCTAAACCAGACTAAAATGTAATTGAAAAATATTTAACAAATATATAAATGCAATAAAATATAATGTTAATGTGATTTCCTAAGTCAATATGAACCTACAGGGATCCTTACCTGTGGTTTAGTGACCCTTCACTTCTATTTGAGTTTGACACCACTACCTAAGAACCTCAATTTCCTCGTCTGTAAATTGAGGATGAAAATATTTCTAACATTTTTTTCCAGATCTAAACTGAATACTATTTTAGTTTTCAAAAGAGAATTCTATCCAAACAATGCAGAAATTGCAGCAATCTGACCCTGCAGGATGATGACTTCTGGTCCAAGTAAAAAAAAACAAAAACAAAAACAAAAAAATGGTTTTACTTAACATCCAGAGAAATGATTTGTGTTCCATCATCACAAATATTTAGTATGCAGAATTTGGCTTCCTCTGCCCCATGGGAACATGGTTATTTAGCAAGCCCTAATGATTTTTGTTCCTTTGAGATCACAGAGTATTTACATTTGTCAAAGATAATCAGACAAAGTAAACTGGGCTCAAGCCCCACCCTACACATACACTAGTTGTTATCATCTAGGTCAAGTCATAACCCCTCAGATCCACATAACTCTCTAATACTATAACTTGTATAACAAGTACAAATCTGATAAAGGAAATATCTTCATTAAGAGTTCACTCAGTCAATAAAATAGAAGGGTTAGTTTAAAAAAGAATGTAAATTCTATCCATTTAATGAATGCTTGGATGGAAGGATAACTAGATTGACTAAAAGAAATACAAAGGGCTAATAAAGTTGACAAGAGAAAGATCATTTTCAGCTTAACAAGGATCACGAACTTATTTATTTATTTATTTATTTATTTGTTTGTTTGTTTATTTATTTATTTGTTTGTTACATTAAAATTCCTGAAGGTATCTCCTTCCCTCCCTTCCCTCCCTTCACTAGAGAAGGCACTGTCTGACAAAAAGATAGATGTATGTATAAAACTAAATCTTGCTTATTTCTCTTTATCAGTTCTTTCTCTGGAGGTAGACATACACAAATCATTCTTCAAACAATATTTCAATTTCTGTATATAATGTTCTCTTGGTTTTGCTCATTTTTCTCCATAATTTCATATAGGTCTTTCTTTGTTTTTTTTTTAAATTAATTTGCTTATCATTTCCAATGTCATAGTAGTATTCCATCATGATCATTCCCCACAACTTGTTTAGCCACCCCCAATTGATAGGCATCCCCTCAATTTCCAGTTATTTTCAATCACAAAGAGAGCTGCTATAAATATTTTAGAACATATAAATTCTTTTGCTTATTTTTTAAAGTATTCTTAAAACTACTTTACTTCTTCACTGATCACTTTAGGAAATATGCCTAAAAGTGGTATTGCTGGATCTCACCTGGACTGAACCTTGAAGACTGGAGGGCACATGGACTCAGAGTAGTTGAGGGCAAGAGACCTCCTGGAATACAAAGTGGTTGCACATAAGAGTGTTTAAGAAGTTAAATGAAAATAAGGCTGGGAAAGTAAATTTAAGACAGGTATATTATAGCAGGAGGGTCCTGGGGGAAATGTAGTGCACCAGAGCACCAGGCCTGGAGTCAGGAAGATGTGAGTTTTCAAACCCTTACTAGCTATGTGACCATGGGCAAGCCATTTCATCCAGCATTGCCTCAATTACTCTTCTACAAAATGGGGATACATTGGAGAAGGAAATGTCAAAACCACTCCATTATCTTTGCCAAGAAAAATCTATAAAAAACTCCATGAAGTCAGGTAGAATCAGACACAGCTGAAAGATTGAACAACATCAGTATTATAGCAACTTTGAATTAAGGAACTTGGGAATAAAGGGGAAAACAGATTAAGCATTGGGATTTTATTTGGTCAAGAAGGAATCTTATTGGAAACTTCTGGGCCAAGAAATTTGGTCAGTCAGTCAACACACATTTGGTAAAAAAAAAAAGATTTAATTATAAAGATAGCCACAGAAGAATTGTGTAGAATGGAGGAGACCAAGGAGAGACTGGATCTAAAGAAACCATTTAGAATGCTTTTAAAATAATCTATGGAAGAGATAAAGAAGAGCTGAAATAGGATAGAGATAGGGTAGAGGATGGAGTGCAAAGGCGGGGCAAGGGTGCAGTGCAGCAATGAACAAGAGTAACTATAATCCAATCAAGAATTCACTAAGTGCCCCAAGAGAGTTCCAGAGGCTCCAAAAGTTCACAATTAGCATCATGTAGTCTAAACCTCCAAATGATTCAATGAATATTTTATTTTGCCCTTTCTATTTTGGTGTCCAGTATATATACTACCAAAGAGTGCTACTCTTTTTTTATTTTATTAGTAAATTTAGAACATAATTCCTTGGTTATAAGAATCATATTCTATCCCTCCTTCCCCTACCCTCACCCTTCCCTTAGCCCATGTGCAATTCCATTGGGTATTACAGGTGTCCTTGATCAGAACCTTTTTCCATGTTGTTGATTTGCACTAGGTTGTTCATTTAGAGTCTACATCTACATCCCTTCAACCCATGTAGTGAAGCAGTTGTTTTTCTTCTGTTTCTACTCCCACAGTTTTCCCTCTGAATGTCTATAGTGTTCTTTCTCATAGATCCCTCCTAGTTGTTCAGGATCCCTGTATTGCCACTAATGGAGAAGTCTATTACATTCGATTGTGCCACAGTGTTTTCTGTCTCTGTGTACAATGTTCTCCTGGTTCTGCTCCTTTCGCTCTGCGTCACTTCCTGGAGGTTGTTCCAGTTCCCATGGAATTCCTCCACTTTATTATATTATTCCTTTGAGCACAATAGTATTCCATCACCAACCTATACCACAATTTGTTCAGCCATTCCCCAATTGAAGGGCATTCCCTCATTTTCCAATTTTTTACCACCACAAAGAGCACAGCTATGAATATTCTTGTACATGTATTTTTCCTTATTATCCAAGGAGTGCTACTTTTAATCTTCATCAAGAACAGACTGGTACCAAAATTAAGTTCATTTTCTTCTACTGTCCCATGATTAGTTCTTTTTTTTAATGAAATTAAAACTCTGACTTCTTTTTCTGTGTTACTCTTAAACCCCAAAGATAAAAAAGGAACAAACACTCTTTCTAGAGCTCAAAAGAATCTTTTAGAACAATCAAAAAGGAAACAGGTATCAGTAGAAGTGCTGAGGCAGCCGTTAGCTACAATTTATTAATGCAGCCTATAAAAGTAAAATGCCAGCCACTTCAGATTCTAATGGGAATCAATAAATGCCAATGTGCAGAGTGCAAGTCTGCTTAAAATGGTGTATTTTTACTGATCTGAGAAAAGTGAAACTTTGAACTAAGCTAGAAACCGAGACTGATCAAATATCCCAGGGACTCTGAGGTTAACCACACTCACCAAGGCACCACACTATTTGCCTCCATTTATTGCTGTTATACATAGACACGTAAAATCCTTTTATCAAAATACCTTTCCACTGATAATGTTTTCCACATGTACTTTAACTTTACTAATTGCTCTCTTGAACAATTTTCATAGTTCAAAGTTAAATCATTCAGGTAAAAAGCATTTATTAAGGGTCTTCTATGTTTCAGTGAAATGCTAGGAATTCAAAGATGTGTCTACTCACTGGGAGGTTTTATTGCATCAGGGAAGATATGTATGTGTAATTCATTCTGCTTTACATATGAAAAATTATTTTACTATATTAAAATATATTATATTATAAATGTTATGTTGTATTACAACATAATGCAGAATGTCTATATATCTATATATGAAATTCGACATAATATAGATACAGGGTAACTTGGGAGAGAGGTTACAAACAATCGCGGTGATCTGCAAAGGCTTCCTGTCAAAAACAATACTTTATTAATATAAAAATAAAAAGACATCCAGAATCTGGTCAACAACTTTTGAAGGTATAGAAATTTGATTTTATCATTTCACTATAAGAAAGTCACCACCTATCCATTTCTTCATGTAGCAAATGACTCAGCTGGACTAAGTGGTTCCGGAAATCCCTCCCAGCTCTGACATCCTTTTCTGTATGTGCCTATGATCTAGGAAGAGCAGGCTCTAGAAAATGTATTCATATCAACCACAATCACCAGGGTCCTCATCTGATCTGCAGACTTCAATGGCAATTTTGTTTTTCTAGTGACCAGAATATTCCTGTCATTATCTGATATGCCTCTTTCCCAGTGTCATAGTACCAGAGGCAGATAATAGTCATAGCAGTACTGATAATAACAATTTATATTTTACTTGTCCTTTAAGATTTACCAAGTAGCTGCCTCACAAACCTGTTAGGTGGTAATGCAAGTATTATTATCCCAGTTCTAAGTGTGAGGAAAGTAGGACTCACACAGATTAAGTGATTTGTTAATTATTACACAACTAGGGAATATCAAAGCCAAGACATGAGCCCAGTTCTGATTCTGGATTCTGAGCTCATTCTAAAAGCATAGCTGCCTCTAATAATAGAAGATTTCTTCATACTCTGATTATACCATCTCTTAAATTTCCTTATTCTTTAAGAATTGCAAGGAATTTTATTTATGTTAGCTTTGATTTCTTCCAACAGCCTGGTGAGGTAAGTTTTACAGATTTTCCCAATTTAACATGGAGGAAACTGAAGTTTAGATAGGTTAAAGGATTTCTCCTTTGCACACAGCTAATATTTGTCTAAGATGGGATTTAAATACAGGTCTCACTTGACTTAAGATCCAGGAGTCTTTCCATCACAACATAATGTCTCTATTTGCCACACTAATTATATCACATATCAAAGGTTGCTAATTAAGCACTGAGAAGTTAAAAGGATGTTATATAGCCTTATGGACTATTTTATCCATCCATTCATTTAATTGTGATAGAATCTAGAGAATTATATTAAATTCTGTCACATGAGAATAGTTTTGCTTTCTATTGATTCTTCTCTCTCAGGTTGTTCTAGATAGAGACTGACTAGTTTTTTAAATACTTACTCTCAACTACATGAAGGACACCACCTTTTTCTCATAAAATTATATTATGCAATTAAAATTGATTAAATTGAACTGTATTTTCCATCAGTTACATTTTATATTGATACCTTCCTTGATGGATTTTGAGATAGTCTGGTTCTTTAATTTCCAACACCTTCATTAAAATAAATAGATCATTTTATAAAGCATCTTCTAGGGGTTGCCATTTCATCTGTAGCCAGTTTATCTCACTCACTTGATATTGTTTCTTCTTACCTTCAATTTCAATGGGTACTTTTTCTGATCTTGTCCCTAAATTCATGGGATGTCCCTTATTTTGAGTTTGTAGAAACTTTGTGCACCAATGTCAAAGAGATTCCTGGATTACATCAGGATGACCAGAGAAAGAAAGTATATTTGCTTAGATAGCTAGTAGAGAATCCTGTAGAAAAGAGATTGTGTGCTGAGTTTGTTCTTCTTTCATTACTCATGAACGTTAAGCTAAGGGAAATGACAAGATAATTTGATTCTCAAATATTATGTTGAAGGCTTCAGTGATAAATGACTTGGTATGTTGCAGTTTCCATCATGCTGATCTTTCTGTTTTGTGTTCTTGCTTGTACTTCCTTCCAACCACTCATCTCTGCAAAGGAAAGCTTAATTCTGATAGGAGAAAACTTGTCACAGTGAACCAAACTCAGCTTTATGGAAGACATGCTTCTTCTGTAATCCAATAAGAATACTAGGAGTACAGAAAGAATCATTGCCCTAAAGGAAGGTGATTGTAAAGAAAAGAGTTCTGCAGAAAAGTGATAGAATTTTTCTTTCAGTTTTGGAATCTGTGATGGGACCCATTTTGCTTAATCAATATGATTAAAATTTATCTTTAGATTGTATGTAATCATTTTAATCTCCCTTTAATCCACCAGGCTTCTAATATTTGCCTTTATCTTATACTTTGTACTTGCTGCAAAACACTAGCCCCACCTGGAGAAACAAAGATCATGAGAAAGCTTTTGAATGCCCAGCCTTTTTCCATTAACAAGACTCTTTCAAGATTTGGAATATTATTATTATTATTCATATTATGACACTACAGATAGCAAACAATCACCCGATGTTACTGTCCCTATCCTCAATCACTAGTCACAAAGGAGCAAATTATCTCCAACCTCACTGCCCATTATTCTCTCATCTTGACCTCCTCAACCTTACTCTACACATATCCCACTCCAATCCTGCTAATTTCATCCACTCTGCCCTCTGGAATTTTATCTCCATAGTAAACAAACTTCCTTTCATTCTGTATATCTTCTTCTCCTATTCCTCTCTATTACTTACTCTTCCTGAATCCTTAATCATACTGGCTGTCATTGTCTATCCCACTGCACACATTCTATAAAGGGAATTGAGAGGCCCCTTATCCCCTGCTGCCTCTTTCAGACATTGTTTGCCACTTTCTCTAGAGGGTTTCCACATTTGGAAAAGGAAGACTTAGAACCTGAAAGTTCAGATAAATATTTTAATAAAGATATACTCAGTGATCCTTGAGTTAAATCTCACATGGTTTTATAGATTCTTTGAATCTTCCAGATTAATTCATAGAGATGTGCTTATAGACTCCTTGCCAAAATGTTCCATAGATGGGTTTGGGGTAAATCCTCATGAATCAAAATTAATTAAAATGGCTGGGTCTTTTCTGCAGATTACTTCATTACACATTGTAGGGTGCAGGAGGATGTGAATGAAGAGAGAGGGGGAGCTAATTCAAAGCTATAGTATATCTAAAGGGGAAAGGATGGCAATGCAAGCTACTGAAGACTGCATCATAGGATCATGACCAAACACATCCATGATTGCTCAGCCATGCCTCCTCTTCCGAAGTTCACTATATTAACATTTTTTTTACCATATAAAGGTGAAAAATTCATAGCGACTGTTTTATACCTGCCCATAGATTATTCCTCCCTCTTTTATAAATGAGTTCAGTAACTGGCTCACTGCCTTTCTCTTCCTCACCTCCAATTCCTACCTTTCTAGGAGTCTTCTAGGAGACTTCAACATTCATGTGACAGCTGTAGAGATAATTTAAGGGTTGTGACTTAAAATCTAAATTAATTGACCACCAGGGAAAAAAATCCCCCCCAAAATACCCAAGTCAATCTGGAAATTTGTGGTAATTTTAATTAATATAGAGGGAAGGATTTTAAGAAGAAAGAGGGAAGAGGGTATAGGATTTCTCCCACCTGGGCTGTGCCAGGGGGAGTTCGAGATCTCTACTGCTGGTCTCTGAAGGAGATTAGAGGCTTCCAAGAGGATAAAGTTTGGAAAGTAAAAGAGGAAAAACTCAGCCAGAAACTCACCACCGAACCAGACAATAGCTGTAGCCAGGCCAAGATACTGAAAGGCCCAGCATGCTGCCACCAGTCAATTTTCCACTGCCAAAAGGTACCAGAGAGAGGAAGTGACACGAAATATATAGACCTCCTCTAAATTTTCACATCTACCAATCATATCAGAGGCTTTTCTCCAGGACTGCCCATTCTTTAGTTCTCATCTTCTTTGATTAGATTATATCTTTTGAGTTACTTAACACTTCTTTGTTAAGTTCACTTTTTGTTAGTTACCAACACCTTTTTGTATTAAAATCTTAAAATAGACTTAGCTTAAAGTTCTAGCTTCACTATAAAGTAAGAACTAAGTACCTTCATTGTTCATTCAGGAGATTACTATTTCATCTTCTCCATAAAGTAAGATCTAAGTAGGGTGGAGTAATCTAAATTTCACACAGCTCCCTTAAGCTCATTGACTAACCAAGTCATCCATCAGTCTCCTCACCCAGAGCCCTCCAAAGGCTGCATCATGGAGCTCACCATCACTCACAAGTGTTCCATTTTCTTGATCAAATACCCTGACATTCCTTCATCTAACCATACCATCTATTTAAACATCTGCTTTTATTCCTTGGCTCGCTTACATATTGTCCTTTAATATTGCCATTCCTCAAGCCTTTCTCATATAATTACACCTCCTCTGAGTACTTTCCTAACATCACTATCTCAAATTTATAACTAACCAATTCAATTCCATTCTGACTTTACTCTCTAACTTATCATTTTCAGACCCATTGCTTTTAAAAGGTCAAATTCCAACTTTTAATTACTCCCATCATATACCAACTATATTTTTATTCACATGCAAAGGAATGGAGCTAAAGGAAGTCAGGCAACTGTACCAATAAGATGTGCTACAAAGTTATGTTCCCTAATCTCTCTAATGGTGAATAATAAAAGGCTACTTTTATTATTCACTAAGTGATTCTCTATTTCACTCTGTACAGAAAATATTACAAATGTTCTCTTCATTTCTCAAACTTCCCATATTCCCCTCTTTCCTCTCTCTGGGATAAGAACCTAATTTCTTACTTTTCTGAGGGAAAATAAGTTTTTGTTGTTGTTGTGTACTACCTCTTCTCTTCATCTCAAAATCCTTTGACATTATGTCCCACTATCCTTTCATTCAATCTCTAATGAAAAGGCCCTTCTCCTTGCTAAGGCCAATCACTAATATGTACACCATTTTTCTTCCCCCCATCTTCTCATGCAGATTTCCCTCTAAATTATCTCCTGTCTATCCCTCTAATATTCATCCTTTCCCAGGAGGATCTCTGGGGACTTATCTTTGATAATTTCTTATAATATGATATCCAAGGTTTTTCCTTGATCGTGGCTTTCAAATAGTCCAATAATTCTCAAATTGTGTTTCCTAGATCTATTTTCTAGGTCAGTTGTTTTCCCAATAAGATAGTTCAAGTTTTCTTCTCTTTTTGCATTTTTTTGATTCTGATTTATTGTTTTTTGATTTCTCATGAAGTCATTAGTTTCTAGATGGTTAATTCTGATTTTTAAGACCTAATTTTCCTCTGTCAGTTTTTGGTTCTCCTTTTTCAATTGGACCATTTATTTTTTTTATCATGTTCCTTTCTTTTTGTATCACATTCATTTCTCATTCGTATTTTTCCTCTTTCTCTCTTAATTGCTTTTTGAAATTATTTTTGAGCTCTTCTGGAATCTGTGTCCAATTCATATTTTTTTTTTGGACTTTTGGTGTGTTTCCTTTGCTTTCACTGATCCCTTCTGTGTCTCTACTTCGCTCTTTGTCTCCATAAAAACTTTTTAGAGGTAGGTGCTATTTTTTGTTGTTTACCCATTTGTCCTATCTAAATATAGGTAGGCTTGTAGTGGGGGCAGGGTGATGTGATGGTCTGAGGGCTAAGAGTTCTGAGAGCCCCATCCCCTGCTGATTCAATTGGCTTTTATGATACTGATAGCCTAAAGACTTGCCTCAGGCTTAGATGTAAGCTTTTGATTTTACTCAGCTCTTGATCAGGTCAAAGACTGATCAAATTCTAGCCTCAGGTTTAGGCTCTAGTTTTTGGTCTCATCGATTGTCCTATTTTGGAGCTCCACTCTGAGCTTTAGGCAAAAAGATCAATTCTTAGCACTATTATCCACCCCAAAGCATGAATTAAGTCCTTGTCCCAAGCCTAGACTAGAATTCCCTGGGCTGGGATTCCTCCACAGGTTTGAAATTTCAAGGGGTATGGGTTGGCTTTTATCTCTATTTGCTCAGGCAGGGTATCAGGATCTAGATATTGGCTCAGGATAGGATCCCAAATTTTGGACAGGGTATATGCGTTGGGGGGGGGGGGATTTCTCACTCTTGGCTTGCTTTTTGTTTCAGTTGTTTCACTCTGTCTCCTTGTTGGTTCTTTCACTCCTGTATTTGTTTTGTGGTGACAGTTTAATCTTGATTGGGAAGGATTCTCATGGTGGCCTAGAGGTACTGAGGATTACTCTGCCATTTTGACTCCACCCCCAGAAATCCTCTCCTGGCTCTGTATGTGTGTATTTCTTGTTTCCCCCACTAGAATATATGATCTTTGAGAGTAGGAATAGCTTCATTCTTGTATGCATATCTCTAATGCCTAACACAAAGGCTGGCACACAGTAAACCTTAATAGATTGATTCATTCTTCATTATGGTCTTTCTTCTTTCTCTTATGCATCTTCTTTCATTCATCTGCATTTTTCTATTTCCACGTAGCTTTGAGATTCTAAATTTCTCCATAATTAAGTGTCTCACTAATTGATTCCATTGTATATGCTAGTTTTTAGCAAGTGGATGGCAATTCTCCTATCCATTTCTTCTCATAATCATCTAATAAGCAACTCCATTGCTAGGCTATTGAATTATATAATAAACAACATTTCCTCCATCACTTAATATTTATCCAGAGATTTAATGCTGTGTGCCTGCAAAGGCAAAAAGAGGGACCTAGTTGAGTACTTATCTGATGAATTTTATCAATGCAGACAGTAAAGATAAATTATGCAAGCCACCAACACCTGTTGGTGGTTTTTCTTATTTTGTTTTGTGATTTTTCCTGAGTCATTGGGAGAACTGATGCAACTCTAACTCTATACTTCTGGGTGCCTGAATGAACACAGACTAAATATGTTTAATAAATATTCATTCTGAGGTTCATTGAAATTATTTTTCACTCACTGTGTAAATGAATAACTGCAATAGAGTGGTTTCCTCATTCTCATATTGATCAGATGGGATTTATGGACTTGCTGATGTGTTTTGGTGATAAATACTTGGCCCAGATATTCGTTCCTCCATTCTTCTCAACACCAAAACCAAATAAGATGTATGATACTTGGTAAGACTGCTAAATTTAGGAGTCAGCTAGGTGGCTCAGGGGATTCAGAGTCAAGCCCAGAGATGGGAGGACTTAGGTTCAAATATGGCCTCAAACACTTCCTAGGTGTGTAACCCTGGGAAAATTACTTAAATGCATTGCCTAGCCCATACCACTCTTTTATTATTTTTTATATTACATATATACATAATATTATTATACATTACTTATAAGACAGAGGGTAAGAGCTTTTGTTAAAAAGAAAAACATGAAAGAATCTTGGTTGAACTAGATGACACACAGAGTCCTTACAATTCTGTGATTCTCAAGAAAGGATCATATAATTATGTGCTGCACTAAGGAGTCAGGGTCATAGGCTCAGAGTTATTTTGTGAAGAATGCCATAGAGAGAAATGAAAACTTCAGAAATCTTGTCCAACTTGAATAAAGATAGCTTTTTCTATTTTGTTTTATTTTTAAATAAATCATGAATATAGCTGCAGGACATGGACCTACAGACATCATGCAATATGAACTTATCTAATTCTCATGGCCATTTCTTTATATTGATTCCAGATTTTCTGAAAATTTACCTCTAACCATTGGTCAATCATTGGCATCCCCAAAATGTATCCCACTGACAGTAATACTGGGGCAATCATATTGGAGGAACATTAGCTCAGTTTTTTTCCCCCACCAACACAAGTTGTCACACATCTAAGGAAAATACTTCCGAATCTTCTGTTATATTGATTATTTTCAGTGCAGACTTTTATTTCAAATTCCAGAGACAATCAAAGAACAAATCTATCTGTCAAATGTGTGTATAGAAATATGAATATGAACATATGCACATATATATGCATATAGCATGTATACATGCATAGACCATACACATATACATACACACATATACAAATGTATGACTTTTCTATTTTGTGCTTTTGTTTTTAGGGTATATGACCAAGTATTATTATTGAGATGGACATTTCTAGTTTTTGAGTCGATTTTTCAGTTTTGATACAGTTTGGGTAGGCTTAGCTAACGACACATGGAGTTCCTACTTCAATAAAATATCACTAGAAAAAAATATAATTGCAGGTGATAGTCCAAGGCCAAGATGAAATATAGCTATACCTTCTTGGCATTCTTATAAACTACCTCATGTTTAAATTATTTTAATCATCAGTCTCCTTTTAGAGGGTGACAGTAGTTAGTATTGTTATTTATTTGGTTTATTTTTGTTAAATATGACTGTATTTAATGTTTAAGATTTCCTTTAAATGAAGAAAATAAGCACTGTAGCAGTCCCATACCTGATTCATATTGTACTCTGACTACCTTTTTGTTTTCCCTTTTGGAGAGATATTGATATAAACCAATGCCTAAGCATTAAGAAATTATTCCCTAGGACAGTGACAGTACATTATAATCTAAAGACTGGTGGGAGAGGGGAAGGAGTGATGATAGAAAAATAAAAATAATCTATATGTTCTAAAATATTTATAGAAGTTCTCTTTGTGATGACAAAAAAACTGGAAATTTAGGAAATGTCCATCAACTGGGGAATGACTAAGCAAATTGTGGTACATAATTTTGATGGAATACTACTGCACTATAAGAAATGATGAGCAGGTTAATTAAAAAAAAAACATAGGAAAAGACATTTAAATTATGAAGAACAAAATGAACAGAACCAAAAGAATATTAAATAAAACAACAGTAATATTCTTTGAATAATAACATGTGTATTGGTATGTTTTTCTATATGTATATATCCTTTTTTTGTCAAATGATGTCTGATCTAGTGTGGGGAAGGGTGGGAGATACTTGGGAGGTTAAATGTTACAAACAAATAATTTTAATGGAATTTAACCCTTTTTTTTTTAGAAATTAGCATTTTCCAGAACTGAACCCATGTACACTGGTGCAGAAGTATAGAAGAGAAGATCACTTCTCTTCTAGTTGCAATGCCCCAATGGTTCTTATTTTTGGATTGTTCAATCTTAAAAAAAATATATATGCCAAAAGACAGCATGGAAAGGATTCTAGACTGTAAGACTTGAAGTTAAATCCTGGCACTGTCCCTAATAAGATGTATGAACTTAGATAAATTATACCTTCTCTAAGTTTCAGTTTACTCCTCTATAAAATGGGGGAGTTATGATATTTGTTCCCATGAAAAATGGAGGATATGAGTTAGACCAGATATTTTATGTATTGCAGAAGCATGATCAAAGGATTGAATGGATTACATAATGATTCTGTTGCCTCTGTGTAGTGCTATGTACCACAGCAAAGTATCAATCTGTCTGAGACTCAATTTCCCTACTATAAAATGGTGTAAGAAATTACTCTATAAAATGTAAAGCACTCTATAGATATGAATTTTATTTTGATTCTTTTCTTAATTGACAGGTTCATCTAACTCTTTAGTTTACCACTGATGAAATGTCAAACTTATTTCTTCCCTCCAAATTTTTCTTCTTGTAACACTTTCAGACTTGCTACTTTCTGCTTCAATAATTCAATAATTTCTTCCCCTGTCCCTGGTTTTTATAGGTTACCTTGCTTCCAATGTTCTCCCTTTTCCCCTTTTTCCTCCTTCCCAGCTTTACTTTTTCTAAAGAAAGACATTCAGAAATTCATTCTTATGACTCCATGGTCAATTCATTGACCAATTACGAAGCTCCCTTGAACTCTGTGTCTCCTCAGGTCCTCTCCAGTGATGAACAAATAAATCATAGTCCTTCATCAAACTTGATTTCAGTGCTGGGTCTTCTGAGGGGCACTAGCTCTCTCTAATCTCTCTTCCTACATGTAACCACTGACCTCAGAAAAAATGCTGACTACTCATGGGTTCCAGTGGTTGAGCACTGATTAACTAGTACACTGCTTAATTGGATTCTCCATGCCACAGTGTTAAACCATCCCAATTAAGATCCTCCTTAAGTAACTGAGGTCACTTGAGGATAACAGTACTATAAGATTTGCTACCTAAGGGAAGAACTTTGTTCCAAATTCTTTGGTTTTCATGGGAGTTAATAACTGCTACAATAACAATCTTACTTGAGTGTGGCGAGACTCAAAAGAGACTGTATTATGTATGTACAAAAACTTTCCAAATTTAAAAGTGCTATAGAATTGCCCATTACTGTTTTATTTCTCATAGCCTTTATTATTTCTATATTTGAAGGAGTTCAGATAGAAATAGTTCTAGGACAAGGTGTATCTTGCTATATTTTTATGCATAGCATGTGGGGAACTAGTGTGCCAATGAGATAATATTTTCATTTTAATTGCTGGCATCATGATGCATTATTATCATTGTTCATCTTACATTCTTTGTTTTTGTTTCCGTCAAAATAGAGATAATCATATAAAAGAAATTATCTTATTATACTTTTATATTTAATGTCTATGGACTACTGTGATATTGGTTAAAGTAAACTCTTTTTTTTCTTCTAGTATTTGAATATATTTATTTGAATAAAAGTATTGAGATGCCAGCTCATCATCTATGGGCTCTAAGAAAGTACCTTTATGATAATGATTAAGTAGAAAGGATGCAGACAATGATATAAACCTTATTGTTTTCTTCCATAATTTTGATTTTTTATGCCTCTATTTTTGGAAGCTTTTCATTCCTTTGAGCTTGGTAATTATGAGTATTTGGTATGGGAACATCCAAGGTCATTCTGATAAATTGGGAAAAAAGTTCACATGACATAATAATAAGTTTAATCAGAATTATTGATATTTTCTCTATCACTTTAAGTTTAACCAGTCAACAAAACAAACAAAAAATCAAGCCTTGTTTTGTTGTAGTTTTCAATTTATGAGGTACAAATAATCTCACTGAAAACTGAACAATTGGGTCTCATGAACAAATTACAGTTGGCTTTGATACATTCTGGGATATATCTTTAAATTTTTTCTCATTGTTTTGCAAATTGATATTATTTGTGGGACATTTTGTCAATAGTTTCATTTATAACAATATGCTTGCTTCATTATAACCCATTAGTTGAAATATATGGTATTTTGTGGCCTGGATTTGTAAGATAGGGATTTGTGACCATTTAATAAATGAAAACTCATGAGCTTCAGGTGCATAATCCAATCCACATGATTGAATCTTTGTAGTTTTCAGGTAAATGCAAAATGATTTTACCCTTTAGTAATATAATAAATAATAATAATAATAATAAATATAAATAAAAAAACAATTTTTACTAGTTCATAAAATAAATTATAGTAATTAAGTAGTCTGGGCTTGTCAAGAAAAACCTTTCAGCAACATTTAGAGGCAAAGAATTGATTCCAAATTATTACTAAAAATATTCTATTACTATAAACAAATTTTTATGATTCAACCACTTTTGGAGACCTCTTTGTAAACACATTTCTGGTTAAGTTCATTTAAATGTCACTACTAGAACACCTATTGATTCCACTCTTGGATCATAAATTCAATTCTCTCTTGAGATAAATGACTTTCAGTTACATTGGACAAAGCCAGTAGTATATACATGTTATTAGCCTTTACTATTGCTTTATAAAATTATATCTATTTGTTCTAAAAATATTCTGTAAATTTTTATCTGTTTTTCAAGTGCTCTGAGAACTTCTCTCAATCCTATTTGTATATTTTATGGAGAATTGTTAATATTTCTGTAGCTGCCCTGCAGTGATGCCTCGAACTCTATTAAGATTCTAAGTGTTTGGTTTTGGGTTTATTGTTAGTGCTCATTTGCTGTTCATTTTACCATGCCAAAAGTATAAATTAAGAGAAAGAATGTATAGGTACTAATGTTGTAAATTTATTTTTCCTTTTAACCTTTGAGGCCAATTAGTCTCTTGATATTCATAAGCCTCTATCTTCTCCTTGAAAAATTTATATTTAGGTGGCAGCTAGGTGGCTTCATAGACTGAAAGCCAGGCCTAGAAATGGAAGATCCTAGATTCAAATCTGGCCTGGCTGTGTGACTTCATAACTATGTGACCCTGAACAGCTCACTTAACCCCTAGCCTTTACTACACTTTTACCTTAAAATAAAGACACAGTATTGACTTAAGAGGAAAGATGTTAAAAAGAACACTTTACTTTTATTTTCTCAGGAGGACAAGGTATTTTAAGTACCATCTTAATTAATTTGTTGAGTCTGACATCAAAATTCAAATTTAAAACTTCCAGGGTCTATTCTTCCCTCATGTCTAATAAGACTTTTACAAATATTGAATCCAAATAACATTTTGATGTCATAGGATAAAGCTTCTTGGAGATGAAGGAGGGATCTAATGTCTTTTTTTGGAGTGGAATCATGTAACTAATGTCATAAATATCAGCAAGTTTTTGTGTTAGCAAAGAATTGGAAATTGAGAGGTTATCCACCAATTGAGGAATGGCTGTTCAAATTGTGGTATATGATTATAATGGAATTCTATTGTGCTTTAAGAAAGGACACTAATGTACTATTGGTGGAACTGTGCACTGATCCAACTCTTTGTGAGAGCAATCTGAAATTGTGCCCAGAGTTATAAAACTGAGACCAAGAAATACCACTATTAGATTTGTTTCCCAAGGTGATCAGGAAAAAGGAAAATAACTTTTATGTTCTAAAATATTTATAGCAGCTCTGTGGTGGAAAAGAAGCAGAAAAGGTGAGAATGTCCATCAATTTGTTGTGGCATATGATTGTGTTACAATGTTACTTCACTGTAAGAAATGATGAGCATGTTACCTTAAAAATGGAAAGATATACATGAAATTACCAAAAAAATGAAATGAGTGGAACCAAGAGAACATTTTATGTAGTTAGAGAATTAATATTTCAAAAATAACTCGTGAATGTCCACCTCCTGGGGAAAAAATGGACAAATAGAAACATGAAAGACATAGTTTATATATGCATATGATTTTTTTTGTCAAGTAATGCCTTCTCTAATGAAGGGAAGAGAGGAAGGGAGATCCCTGGGAATTTTAATGTAACAAACAAACAAATTAATTAATAAAAATAAGAAAGGACAAGAAGTTTAAATCACTCTAATTCGAAAAATGCAAATTCAAAAACAACTTGGAGGTTCTACCTCACACCCATCAGATTGGCTAACATGACAAAAAAGGAAAATGATAAATATTAAAGGAGAAGTGGAAAAAATGGAACTCTAATACAATGTTGATGAAGTTGAACTGATCTGACCATTCTAGAGAACAATTTGGGCCTGTGTCCAAAATACTATATTACTGTGTATACCTTGTGACTCACTACTAAGTCTCTATCTCAAAGAGATCAAAGATAAAGGAAAAGAACCTCTATGTATAAAAATGTTTATAGCAACTTTTTGTGGTGAGGAAGAATTGGAAATTGAGGAAACATTATGCAATTGGGGATTGGCTGTGGTATAGAATTGTGGGGGGAATACTATTGTGGAATAAGAAATTAAGGAATGGACAGTTTCAGAAAAGCCTGGGAGGACGTTTATGAATGGATACAAACTGAAATGAACAAAATCATGAGATCATTATACAGAGTAATAGCAATATTGTACAATAACAAACTTTGAACAACTTAGCTATTCTGATGAATATAATGATCAAAACAATTGTGAAGGACTTATGAAAAATGTTTTCTATTTCCATGGAAAGAACTGATGGAGTCTGAGAAGAGATTAAAGCATACTTTTTTCACTTTCTTCATTTTTCTTGCTTTTTCTTGCAACATGAATAATATGGAAATGTTTTGCACTATTGCATATGTATATATTTATTTCTTACCTTCTCAATGAGCAGGGGGAAAGTGTTACAAAGGAAGAGAATTTGAAATACAATAATATGAATAATGCTTAAAATAAATAATAAATTTGACATTTTGAAAATTAAATATTGCCATTTTTAAAAGAAATTGTTAGCAAGGTTGTTTGGGAAAAACCTGGGAAGGCTTATATGAACTGATGAAAAATGAAGTGAGCAGGACCAAGAGATGTTAGTACATACTAACATCAATATTGTAATGATGGTCAACTGTGAAGGACTTACCTACTGTAATCAAGAAAATGTTCTGAATCAGTTCCAAAGACCCATATTGGAAAATGTTATCCATCTCCAAAGAGAAAACTGTTGAACTCTGAGTACAGATTTTTTCCACTTTCTTTATGTTTCTTGCTTTTTTTTTTTAACAATGTGGCTACTATGTAAATATTATTTAACATATTATTTTTATTGATTTCACATATATAATTTATATCATATTGCTTGCCTCCACAGTGGGATGGGCAGAGGATTGAATGGAAGGAGAGAACATGAAACTCAAAAAGAACTAAGAATGTTTATAATAAATAATGAAAAATATTTTAGATGATTAAAATTATTTTGGATATGTTGTTATGATACCTTCTCTGACTTAAAAATATACACAGATCAATTTTAAAGTAAGAATAATATATTGGAGGGAAACAAAATAATATTGTACTTATTTTCCTAAAAAGATGACTTTTTTATGAAAAGTTCCTGAAATATTTTAAAGGATAGTTTTCTATGTGGACATCAAACACTTTAACATTCTCGATAGTCTGAATCCATTTTACATATTTGCAGTATAGAAATGTGTCATGAGTGCAGAGCTGAGTCAAAGGACTTAAGATTCACTAGTGTAAACATTATGATAGTTTTTAAAGCCTTGTTTAATTAAATTAATTAAAGATTCTTACTTTTTATGACTGGGTTTTAAACATTGCTTTTTACCTCTCAACTTATATATATAATATATATATATATATTATATATATACTTTTTTGTGATTATAGATGTTTTTAGCTTATATAACCTGTGAAGGTTTTATATAAATATATAAATAATGTAAACATGATTTGTCTATATTTGGAGAGGTCTTTGGAGTTACTCATCTTTTATTAATCAATATATAATTCCTCATGTTGAGAAATATGGGATCATAGAGAAAGCTGATAAAGTTCTTTGATAGTAATTCATGCACCATTGTGATGCATCTAAGACAAATTTTCTATTGCCTGTGCCAAATACTAATTGCTTAATATTCCATTATATTTAGGCAAATTTTAATTACTTTACCCAAACTGCTTCTGTCATACTGGAATATGGTATCTTCATTCAAAATATTCCCAGATATCTGTACCACTTGGCTATTGGTCTTCTTCACAGCAAAACCACCAGTATATAAAATGGTATAAATTTTCAGTACCTTCAAGTTTTTCAGTTTTTCTTTTTTTAAATGTAACTCTTCAGTTCATGGTTAAACTTTATACAATTTAAATTAAAAATGAAATTATGGGGGGCAGCTGGGTGGCTCAGTGGATTGAGAGTCGGGCCTAGAGATGGGAGGTCCAAGGTTCAAATCTGGCCTCAGATACTTCCCAGCTATGTGACCCTGGGCAAGTCACTTAACCCCCATTGCCTAGCTCTTATTGCTCTTCTGCCTTGGCGCCAATACACAGTATTGACTCCAAGATGGAAGGTAAGGGTTTTATACCAACAAACAAATAAATAAATAAATGAAAATAAAATTAGGTCATATCATTGTTCTGTATTGATCTGCAATAAGTTGTTATGTAACTTAGAACTGGGGACAACTTAAAGAAAAAGCAATAGAAATACTTGCCCAAAGCTAATAAAGGTCTATCACCAATTTTATTATGCTATAGTTCTGTAATATAATGAAATGTTGATACATTCAGTCCTCTTCATTTGCACTCATGTTGTGTTCATCATAATGAGACTGTGCCACTTACACTGAAATATTTCTGGCAGGTGACACATTAGTATTTCTGATTTGATTCACTGTATCTTTACTCCTTATGGCATCAGAACATGAAAGAGTGCTGCCAACTTCAGTTCCATGTCAAACTGATTTTCATGGCAAATCTGCAAAAAATAAGATACTAGGTATCTTTCTTTTGATTCATAGGTCGAATAGGGTCATACTAGAAGAAATTACAAACCATCAATGCTATCACCAGTCCAATTGATCAATTTTCTATACTTTATTCTTCATCTCCACCACTACTATAGTAATCTAATGGCAAAAAAATATCTTGTTACTTGTTACTCTGGAAGGCATTCTATTCCTTTATCCACCTCTCCCATCTGGTATGGATGCTGTGTTGGTCTTTGAGGAGTTTCTTATTGCAAAATAATAATAAAATTATTGTTGCTATTGTCCCCCAAATGGTATTTTAGTTATATATGTATAATAAGAAGATTGGGGATAATGATCTGGTTAACAAAACCAACATATTCAGACAAAATTTTTAATCTGGAATTTTCTGAGGCCCAAATATTAATTTGTATTTTGAATCCTAATTAGTAGCATTCTCTTAGTGGTTAGTCAATCAAGTTAGCTAAACATTACACAGGTAGTTTTATTTCCTTAATTAGATCCCATAAGAAACTTTAAAAATAGGAAGGGATCATCTATCTCCATCCCAACAAAAAACATGTATTCAGAGATTATCTAAATGCCTTTGTCTCAAGAGTAAAAGTCTACAGATATCAATGAAGACACGATATCATTGTAATAATCTTCTTCCCTATTTTAACTCTCTTATAGTGAATTAGAGTAGTAAATGATTATAAAATATGAAATTTTCTACCTCCTAAATTATTTAAAATAAATTGGACACATAGCTCCTCAATGTGCAGACAAGGTGGCTCTCCATCACTAGAAGAAAACATAATCTAGTCTGTCATTTTGCCTGGCAGATTGAAGCTGCAGCAGTTGCCATGGTAAATATCTGTGTTTTAGGAATATTGCAGAGTAATTTGAGTGGTCAAAAATGAAAACAGTACTGATTAAATGCAGACAAAGGGACTTTTCACATGACTCCACTCACTCTGTACTCTGGAGTAGGGGCTTTATAAGCAAATCACCTCCCTCAACCCCAAATACATTCATAACACTCTTGGTTCTTTCTACATGACATCAGAAAATAAGACATGATCCAATCGCATTAGTCCATGTGGTCTGCCAAAGCCATCCCTTATAGTTATGATGGATTGCACATTCCTAAATAACACAGAGATGAAATAGAAATATAACTACTATATGTGGATGCCACATTTGCAGTTTCTCTATATAAGCACAGCTGTAATTTCAGAAATTAATTCTTTTCCTATGCTCAGGTCTTGCAGAGAGAGAGACGGAGACAGAGACAGAGAGACAGAGAGACAAAGAAAGATCAACTGACAGACACAGAGACAAAGAGATGCAGAGACAGAAAAAGAGCTCTTATCTCCACTGTAATGCTAATTCAGTCTTTTAACCTTTCCCTCACTCTCTTTCCTTTCATTGTTAAATTTCTTGAATAAAATAGACAACATTCACTATCTCTACCTCCTGACAACCCATTCCTCAATCTGGCTTTCTCATGCTTAATTCCCTACCTGTTCACTGGACCCACTCTTTCTAAGATGACAGATGACCTCACTATTACCAATTTCATCAAAAGACCTTTTCTTAGTCCTCATTTTCATTGCTCTTTCTTCATAGTGAAACACTCTTGATTGATACCCTTTGCCTTATAGGAAGTTAGCTGGCACAGTAGATAGAGGGCTGGGTCTAGAAGGAAGATTTCAGTTCAAATATAGCCAAAGATACTAATTGACTGTGTGATGCTGGACAAGTCACTTAACCTCTCCTTCCCTCAGTTTCGTCAGCTGTAAAATTAGGATAAATAATAGCACCTACATGCCAGGGTTGTAGAGATGATCAAATCAAATAATATTTGGAAAGCACTTAGAACATATTAGATCATAAATACTTCTTTTCTTTCCTCTTCCCTTTCTGGTTCCCAAATGCACATGTGTATACACACACGTGCACACACTTTCATCCCTTGATTTCCATTAAACTGAATTCCTATGGTTCTCTTTCTATTTCTTTGATTAACATCCTATTTCCTTTAAACTTTTCCCTTCCTATTCTAAACCCCTTCACATGGTCTCTATCTTTAACCCTCCTCTCTCTGTGTTCTTCCTTGGGGATCTACTACAAGCACTTGGACTATTACCTCTACACAAATGGCTCTAAAGATTTTATGTCTACTCGGGGCCTCTCTCCTGAGCAAATCTCTCATCTTCAACTTACTGCTAAACATTTTCACCTGGATGTCTATTACTTTAAACACAATGTTTCAATCAATTAAGCACGTATTTATCAACTATTATGTTTCAGGCATAGTGCTAGATGCTCAGAATCCAAATACAAAAAAAAATACAACAATCCCTATCCTAAAGGAGATTGCATTCTGCCTGGGAAGAACATGAGCACATTTATAAGTCTAAAAAGCATAAATATAAACAGAAAAAATAATACAAGTAAAGGTAAAGGTAGTTAACTACAATGCAGTTAGGAAGGAGATAGAAAATGAGCAGCTGCCCAGATCAGGAAAAGCTTCAAAGTAGAAGATGATGCTTTGACTGTAGCTTGAAAATGGCAAGAATAAGTATAGGCACAAGTAAGGAGGAAGTATATTTTAGGCATGGATGTAGGAGATAGAGTATCATGTATAGGGAGGGATATATAGGTCAGTTTGGCCAGATCACAGAGTTTAGTGTCCAAAACAAAACCCCACATTTCCCCCAAAAGGTTGTCCTTCCGAATTTCCTTATCATATTTCATCATCATTCTTCCTGCCTCCCAGTCTAGTCTTCCATAAATTCATCCCCTCCCTGTCTCTGTCCTTTCCTCACACTCCAACATCCTATCAGTTTCCAAGTCCTGTCAATATTATCTTTGCACAATTTTTCAAACCTTTCCTATTTTCCCCTCTAATCCCAAGACACATTATCCTCCAGTCTCTCCCCACTCCAATCCATCCTTCACTTCACTGCCAGAGTAATCTCTGTATTGCACAGCTCCGATTACATCTTCTGCTAAAATATCTCCAGTGACTCCTGATGGCTTAGTGAATAGAAATTTGCATTCAGAACCTTCTACAATCTGTCTCCAAACAAGGTTTTACTGACATCTCATAGTACTGCCTGCACACATTCTATGATACAACCAAACAGCAACATTCATCATACCCTCAAAATTCTGTTCAATTCAATTCAATTGAATTCAATAAACATTTGTCAGTTTTCTATCATCCACCAAGCTCTGTGCTAGATCATGGCAATATAGAATCCAAATCAAAACACTACTTGTCCTCAAATGGATTTCCTCCTATTGAAGAAAGGAGAAAGATTTGGGGGGTGAATAATTATGCACAAAATAAAATTATGTGTTCAAACTCTCCTATAGCTAGAATTAACTCTCCCTTCTCTTTCTACCCCACCAGCTCTACCTTCAATTCTCGCCTCTGTTGCCAGCATCTTCTTGAGGTTTGTTTTTTTTACCTAGAATCAATTATTCAATGAATGAACAAGTTTTTATTGAGCTATGTATATGTGCCAAGCACTGTACTATCTGCTATAAGTGATTCTTAATCCTATAATCCATAAAAGTAATTTATTCGTACTATTATTTTGCACTCATCATTCTGACTTCTGCTGTAGCTCTGTATCTCTGTATCATCCCCCTAGTACAATGTAAACTACTTGAGTGCAGGAAATGTCATTCATTTTTATATTCTGAGGGCTTAAAACAGCAGTTCAAATGTAGAAGGAGCTTAATAAACACTATTTCAAATTAAACAAAATAGCCAGGTTCTTTATATTGTCAGCCATATATAACATGGAACGGGTGTCAAGGAAGCTAGATAGTGAGATGGATAAAGCTGCATATGGATAAAGAAAGACCTATGTTCAAATTCAACCTCAGATACTAGATATATGACCCTGGACAAGTCATTTAACCTCTATGTGCCTCAGTTTCTTCATGTGTAAAACGGGGTTAAGAATGGTACCTATCTTCAGGGCTATTATGAGTATCAAATGATATAATATTTGTGAAATACTTAGCACAGTTCCTGGCACATAAGTGTTATATAAATAGTAGTATTTTATTATTAGCTATTATCTTAAAATGTATAATGGAATAGCTCTGACCAGCAGTGCGGAATTTGATTTCAGTAATCTCTTACATTTTCTTTGAGTCTTCTTCCCCATATTGACATACAGTGACACTCCACCTAGACCTACTTTTTCTATTATTAGCCTATATTCTAAAATTATTCTTCCTCATTGCTCTATCTAGTCAAAATCCTAATATTCCAAATTTGATTTTAAATTAATTCAAGATGAATCCTGTCCTGAGAAAAGATACAAGTGGAAAAACCACTAACTCTGAAGTCATAGGATATGGATTCAAATCTCTCATCTGATGCTTACTATTTCAGTGACCTTCAGAAAGCCAACTAATTTCCTTGAACTGAAGTTCTTCATTTTTAAAATGAGGATTCTACTTAGATTACCCTTCAGACATTTTCTAAATCTTGAGCTATTGTGTGTCAAATCAGTTCCAAACATTGAGTACTGTGAAATTATATAAAATAAAATCAACCCTGATAGATAGAAAATCTGAGAGACAGACAATAGTTCATCCCTTTCCTTTGCAGAGGTAGGAGAGGAAGTTCTCCAAATACAGAATATTATGTACAGCATAAAGGATTTTCTCATATGTTAATGTGATTTACTGATTTTTCTTTTTTTTTTAATTCTTAGGGACTTCTGGGTAGAATTAATACAGTAGAGTAGAAGCAGCAGTGCAATCAAGTTCTCTCAAAATTCCCCTCAAAACAATTTTAAAGTAAAGTATAAAATAGAATTCCAGAGTGGTAAAATCAACAAAAGGTCAAAATTAGACATTCTTCCTGCCAAAACAGCTCAAGAGATCAGAAAGAAAGGTCTGACACCAGTGTAGAAATTGGCCTGGAGCCCATGTAGATGCAATAAATAAGAAGGTCAGACAACTGATCAGAAAGGAGATATCAGTCTTAGCACTGGGCATAAGACTAGATGCTACTTAGTAGCTCCATTACCTATACCTACTTCTGAGTGATAGTTCAAGGTTGGAAATGAAGGCATTTAGTAATGAGGGAATAAGAGCTCTGAGGAATACTACCATTTGCTATCCCAAGGGAGCATAGGCCATAAAGAGTAGTATCAATTGCAATCTCAAGGGAGCAGAGACCTTTCCTGAGTAAGGCAGAGAACAGACCAGAAGGGAACTCACCATACCTCTCTCTGCAACACTCCACTTTGGAAGCACAGTGAACTTCCAAACCCTCAGTACTGGGTCTGAACAGTAAAAAAAAAAAAAGCACTAAAGTTTGTGACAGTGCCTCTTCCCACACATGTACCAGGGACAGAACCTGATATTAAAGTCAAAGTCAAGAAGTTGTCTGGAAAAATGAGCAAACAACAAAAAAAGAATCTGAAAATAAAAATCTTCCTTGGTGACAGGGAAGATCGAGATACAAACTCAGAAGAAGACAAGTATGTCAAAAATGACAAGATGTAAAGCATCAACAAATATTGGAGACACCAGGCAAATGATAATTTCTGGAAGATAATGAAAAATTTCAAAATCAAACAAGAGTAGTAGATGAAAAATGGGCAAAGAAATGAGAACAAAGTGAGAACATTAAGTAAAAAAAAATAAACAGTTCAATTTTTAAAAGCATTAAAAATACTGAATTAAATAATATGTTAAAAACCAGAATTGCCCAAATGAGGAAAGAGGAACAAAAATTCACTGATGAAAATAGCTACTATAATTGGCAAAATTGATCAAATAGGAAAAGAGGTACAAATGTTCATAGAATAAAATCATTCCTTTAAAAATTTAAATTGGGAAGAAAAGGTAATTATTCATGAGACATCAAAAAAGAATATAACTAGGGGCAGCTGAGTGCCTCAGTGGATTGAGAACCAGGCTTAGAGATGGGAGGTCATGGGTTCAAATTTGACCTCAGAGACTTCCTAGCAGTGTGACCCTGTATGAGTCACTTAATCCCTATTGCCTAGCCCTGTGTTGGTTAACCTAGGGCACACATGCCAAAGTGTGACAGAGGAGCATATTCCCTTCCCCGCTCCATGTATACATGAGAAGAATTCTCACATCACTTGCCCCTCTGCCCAGCAGACCAATGGGAGCACTTTTTCCTTCCCCTCTCTCGGGTAACAGGGGTGTGTGTGTGGGGGGAGGGGGGAGAATGAGGGTTACAATTTGGACACTCAGTCTCTAACTTCAACCTTGAAACCAATACATGGTACTGATTGTATGACAGAATGTAAGAGCTTTTTTTAAAGAAAAAGAAAGAATAAAACAAAACTAGATAATCTAATTATGAGAATAAATTGGGAGGAGGGTAGCTGGGTAGCTCAGTGGATTGAAAGCCAGGCCTAGAAATAGCAGGCCCTAGGTTCAAATGTGAACTCAGACACTTTCTAACTATGTGACCCTGGGCAAGTCACTTAACCCTATTGCCTAGCTGTTACCATGTTTCTACCTTGGAACTAATACATAGTATTGAGTCAAAGGGAGAAAGTAAGTTTTTTTAAAGAAAAAAAAGAATAAATGGGTTGATGAGAAAATCATAGAAATGTTAAATAATTTCATTAAAAACAATGACAGTAATGAGACAACATACCAAAATCTGTTGGATGCAACCAAAACAAGACTGAGGGGAAAAAGTATATCTCAAAATACTTAAATCAGTTTTAAAAAGAAAGACTAAATTAATGAATTGAGCATACAACTAACAAGCTAGGAAAAGAATAAATTTTTAAATCCCCTATTAGACATTGAAATGGAAATCCTGAAAATCAAAGAAGAGATTAATAGAACTGAAAGTTTTAAAAATTGCATAAATAAAACTATGAACTAATTGTATAAAAATTATCATAATAAAATACATAAGCCATTGATTACTTTTTTGCAAAAAGAATAGAACCAAATTACTAGTATCAACAATAAAAAGAGTAAATGCAGCTACCATTGAAGATGAAATTAAAGCAATTAGGAGTTATTTTATCCAATTATATGACAGTAAATCTGACCACTAAGCAAAATGGATTAATATTTACAAAAATATAAATTATGCAGATTAAGAGAAGAGGAAATAGAGAGGGATAGAATTTGAAACTCAATTTTAATGAATATTATAACATTTTACATACAATTTGGAATTAATTAAATCAATAATATTATACCTTAACATTATAAAAAAAATTATTATGTGGGATATCTCTTGAGCATGTTGGAAAGGTAAAGATACAGTGGGAAATCTGTACAATGTTAAAGCAAAAGTTTGCCACCAAAAATATTCTTTACCAAGTAGGAAAAGGTATAAAATGTTGGAACATTTGACAAATACTTGTTTAATTGAATCAAGAAGCAAGATAACATATAGTCAAGAATACTTATGTGAGATTCAAAAGGCCTTTATTTTAGTTCCAGTTGAGCTATTACATTAATAAGGGAACTTCATTGATAAGGTGGGATAATGTATAGGGGGGGAAAGACTAGATAAAATACTATCAAATCACAAGATTTTAAAGTTGAAATGTCCCTCAGGAGCCATTGAGTTCAACACCTACTAAAAAGAATTCCCACAACAGTATTCCTTTTAGGAGTTATCAAACCTCTTTCTCTTAAAGCTTCCAATTAGAAGGAACACAGTATTTCTCTGAAGCAGGTAAATTTTGGATATTTCTAATTGTAAGAAAATTTTTCCTGATATCAAGTTCAAATTTGCTTCCACAATTTCCACCCAATTTCCATAATAGAATAAGTCTAATCCCTCCTCAACATGAGATTCCTTCAAATACTTATAACAATTATTATGTTCTCCTGATATCTTTTGTTCTCTGTTTTAAATATATTTAAATCCTTCTCATCCTCACAGAACATATACTAAAATCTCTTCACTGCCAGTGTTGCCCTCCACTGCACGTTATTCAGCTTGCTAACACCTTTCCTAAGCTATGATGGCCAAAAATAAACAAATTATTATAGATGTGATCCAAACAAACAAGAGTACAGCATGACCACCAACTCCTTTTTTCATACGATTTTAGAGTTAGAACTGGAAGGGATATCTAAAGTTCTCTAGGCCAACTCCTTCAATTAATAGATGAGGAAATTTAGAAATCAAAGAATCATTTTTTGCTAGAGCTAGGATTCAAATACAAGACCCAGGAATCTAAGATTAATGGGGTTTGACCCCTATTACTGCAGAAGCTAACTTGTTTAAACCCAAAATCACATTAGTTTTGTTGGCTACCACATCACACTGTTGATTCATAATGAGCTTATGGATCACTCAAACACCTATAAGTAAGGGTTTTTTTTTTTTATAATTCTCTCCAAAGATAAAAGCAAATCATTCCATTTAAAAATTAATAAATAGAAAGAAGGAAAAAATCAATTTGTCAAAACCAACCAACACATCAACCATGTCTAAAAACATATACAGAATTCCAAATTTACAGTCTGTAACTTCCACAATGAAAGTAGTGATCAACTCTTTGCCACGGCCAAACTTGGATAATATAATGACATGCTATTATTGTTTTCTCCATCTATATTTATACATCGGTGAGTTTTTATTTGTTATCCCACACTTCTCTGAATTCTTCATACTCACTGTCACTTCTTATGGTGTACTACAGTATACTAACATTCTGTTAAATTTGTCTACAAAAACTGGCTTGCCATTTCCCCAAATTCCTGCACCTTGGGACCATCCTAATTTGTTTACAAACTGCTATGTCTCTCTCATCTTGTACTTTTAAAATTGTTTTGTATCTCAATTATGAGAATTGTTTTACTCCTATTAACTTCCATATTTTTATTTAGTCTATTGTCCTAATCTATCAGTGTCTTCTTGGATTCTGACTCTGTCATCCAGTGGATTATTTGTCTCTTCCTGTGTCATCTATAAGTTTAATCAGGATTCTAACCATACCTTTATCCAGGTCATTGATAAAAATGTCAAATAGCACAAATGCTTGAGACATTCCACTAGAGATATCCTGACAAGATGATATTGAGGCACTTGGGAATATTCTTTGAGTTCAGACAACCATTGGGATGCATTTATATTTCTCTGTATTATTCACAAGAACAGTTTGAGAAATTTTACAAAACGCTTTGATAAAATTGAGGGGAAACTATATTTATAGAACTCTTTTAATCAACTCACTTAGTAACCTTGTCAAAAAAGGAAATAATGGTTGTCTGCCCTGACCTAGTCTGGCCTGTTCTTGATAAATTCAGATTGCCTTTTTATAATTACAGTTTCCTTTTCTATGTAGTCATTATCTACTTTTAAATAATCCATTATAAAATTTGTCTACTAGGAATTAAAGTTGAACTGATTGGTCTATAGTTTGTACTTTATTTTGTTTTGTTTTTTCCCTAGTCCTGAGGTAACTCTTCCATTCTTCATGGTGTTTCAATATCACTGACAATAACTCAGCAATCATATCAACTGTCATTCAAGAATGAGATTGATCTTGACCAGATAATGAATTCATGAAGGGTAAATTAAGCACTTTCTTGATATCTCTTAATGGTTATCAACTCCCTGTTAGCCAATTTTGTCCAGTCATTTCCAGTATGAAGGTTATTCTCTTTTGCAAGGAAAACAGAAATAAAATAAGATCTTTTTTCTCTCTGTTGTCATTAATCATCATCTACCACAGGCAATGATCTTGTACCTTCTATTTCCTTCAATATATGTATAATGTACTTTTACATCATCTCTCTCTCTCTCTATGTATATATATACATGTATATACACACATATATTTCAGTTGTCTTTACTTTGCATTGCCAGTATCATCTCACTCTGAGCTTTAATGCACCTGAATACTGTATTTATACATACCCATATTCTTTTTGCATGTCTTTGGTTAAATCTTCTATACATATATTTTAAAAATCCAAGTAGAATGAGGAGTTTCCTATACATTCACATCAGTCTCTTTAGATATTTCTTCATTTCTCCAGGACCAGATGGATTCACAAGTAAATTCTATCAAACATTTAAAGAACAACTCATGCCAATACAATATAAATTATTTGACAAAATAAGCAAAGGAGTCTTACCAAATTTTTATATAACAACATTATGGTACTGATTCCCATGAATAGCAAAAGCAGAGAAAGAAAACTATAGATCAATCTCTTTAATAAACATAGATGCAAAAATCTTAAATAAAATACTAACTGAAAGACTACAGCAAGTTATCACAAGTATTATTCATTATGACCAGGTGGGATTTATACCAGGAATATGAGGCTGGTTCAGTTTTAGGAAAGCCATCCACATAATTGACCATATCAATAACCTAACTAATATAAACCACATGATTATCTCATTTTAGATGCAAAAAAAAAAGCCTTTGACAAAATACAACACTCATTCCTATTGAAAGCACTAGAAAGTATAGGTATAAAAGGACCTTTCCTCAAAATAATAAGTACTATTTATTTAAAACAATCAGCAGGTATCGTCTGCAATGAGGGTGTTATAAGCATTCCCAATAGGATCATGAATGAATCAAGGATGTCCATTATCACCATTACTATTTAATGTTGTACTAAAAATCCTAGCAGTAGAAATTAGAGAAGAAAAAGAAATTAAAGGGATCAAAGTAGGCAATGAGGAAACTAAACTATCACTTTTTGCATATAATATGATGGTATACCTAGAGAATCCTAAAATATCAACTAAAAAGCTAAGGAAATAATTAATAACTTTAGCAAAGTAGGAGGGTACAAAATAAACTCACACAAGTCATCTCATTTCTATGTATTTCCAACAAAACTTGGCAGAAAGAATTAGAAAGAGAAATTCAATTTAAATTCATTTTAGGTAATTTAAAATATTTGGAAATCTATCTGCCTAGATAAACTCAGGAATTAGATGAACATAACTACAAAATACTTTTCACATATATAAAACTAGATCTAAACAACTGGGGAAAACATTCATTGTTCATGGGTAGGATGAACTAATATAATAAAAGTAACAATCTCTAAACTATTTATTCAGTGCCATACCTATCAAACTACAAAATAATTTTCTATAGAATTAGAAAAAATGATAACAAATTTCATTTGTAAGAACAAAAGATCAAAAATATCAAGGGAACTAAAGAAAAAAATACGAAGGAAGGAGGGCTAGCAGAACCAGATCTCAAACTGGATTATAAAGCAATGGTCATCAAAACAATATGGTACTGATAGAAGGTTGGACCAATAGAGTTGGGGCAAATGACCTCAGCCAGGTAGTGTTCAATAAATCCAAAGATCCCAGCTTTGGGGACAAAAACCCACTATTTGACAAAAACTGTTGGAATAATTGGAAGTGTGGTGTATACCCTATGCCCTATACCAAGATAAATTCAGAATGGGTAAATGACTTAAATATAAAGAGGGAAATTTTATGCAAATTAGGTGAACATAGAATAGTATAACTGTCAGATCTATGGAAAAGGAAGTAATTTAAGACCAAGCAGGAGATAGAGAACATTACAAAATGTAAAATGAATGACTTTGATTACATGAAAGTTAAAAGTTTTTGTACAAATTAGAAAAAAATTTTAGAACAAAAACCTATGAAAAAGTTCTAATTTCTCAAATTTATAAGGAGCTAAGTCAATTGTACAAAAAAAAAAAATCAAGTCATTCCCCAATTGAGAAATAGACAGTTTTCAGGTAAAGAAATCAAAACTATCAATAAGCACATGAAAAAGTCTTCTAAAAGAAATGCAAATCAAGACAATTCTAAGGTACCACCTCACATTGACTAATATGACAATAAAGCATAATAATAAATGTTGAAGGGGATGTGGCAAAATTGTTACCCTAATACATTGCTGGTGGAGATGTAAATTGATCCAACCATTCTGGAAGGCCATTTGGAATTATGCCCAAAGGATTTTAAAAGAATACCTGCCCTTTGATCCAGCAATACCACTACCAGATTGGTACCCCAAAGAGATAATAAAAAAGGTTTGTACAAAAATATTCATAGTCACACTCTTTGTAGTGGCAAAAAATTGGAAAATGAGGGGTTGTTCCCTGATTGGGGAATGGCTGAACAAATTATGGTATATGATGGTGATGGAATACTATTGTGCTTTAAGGAATGATGAATTGCAAGATTTCTACAAGAATTGGAAGAACCTCCATAAACTGATACAGAGTGAAATGAGCAGAACCAAGAGAACATTGTACTCAGAAAGTGAAATGTTGTGTAATAATTTGATGTAATGGACTTTACTACTAGTAGCAATGCAATGATCTAGTACAATCCTGAGGGACTTATGAGAAACAATGCTATCCACATCGAGAGAAAAAACTGTGGGAGTAGAAGTGCTGCCGAAAAACATATGACTTATCACTGGTTTATATTGGTATATGATTTGGGGTTTTGGTTTTAAAAGATTTATCTACTTCAAAAATGAATAATCTGGAAATAGGTATCAAGTGCTAACATTTGTATAACCCAGTAGAATTATTCATTAGCTCTAAGAGCAAGGGGGAAAAGAGGAGGGAATGAAAATGAATCATGTAAACGTGAAGATATTTTTAAAGATATTTGGAGGAAAAACTAAGTCCATTACATTCGATTGTACCACAGTGCATCAGTCTCTGTGTATAATGTTCTCCTGGTTCTGCTCCTTTCACTGTGCATCAATTCCTGGAGGTTGTTCCAGTTCCCATGGGATTCTTCCACTTTATTATTTCTTTGAGCATAATAGTATTCCATCACCAACATATACCACAATTGGTTCAGCCATTCCCCAATTGAAGGGCATCCCCTCGTTTTCCATTATTTTGATGCCACAAAGAGTGCAGCTATGAATATTCTTGTACATCTATTTTTCCTTATTATCTCTTTGGGGTACAAACCCAGCAGTGCTATGGCTGGGTCAAAAGGCAGACAGTCTTTTAGTGCCCTTTGGGCATAGTTCCAAATCGCCCTCCAGAATGGTTGGATCAATTTACAACTCCACCAGCACTGCATTAATGTCCAGACTTTGCCACATCCCCTCCAGCATTCATTACTTTCCTTTGCTGTCATGTTAGCCAATCTGCTAGGGGTGAGGCGGTATCTCAGAGTTATTTTGATTTGCATCTCTCTGATTATAAGAGATTTAGAACACTTTTCATGTGCTTATTAATGATTTTGAGTTCTTTTACTGAAAATTGCTTATTCATGTCCCTTGCCCATTTATCAATTGGAGAATGGCTTGATTTTTTTGTACAATTGATTTAGCTCTTTGTAAATTTGAGTAATTACACCTTTGTCAGAGGTTTTTGTTATGAAGATTGTTTCCCAGTTTGTTGCCTCCCTTCTAATTTTGGTTACATTGGTTTTGTTTGTACAAAACATTTTTAATTTGATGTAATCAAAATTATTGATTCTATATATTGTGACTCTTTCTAAGTCTTGCTTCTTTTTAAAGTCTTTCCCTTCCCAAAGGTCTGACATGTATACTATTCTGTGTTTGCCTAATTTGCTTATAGTTTCCTTCTTTATGTTCAAGTCATTCACCCATTCTGAGTTTATGTTAGTGTAGGGTGTGAGGTGTTGATCCAAGCCTAATCTCTCCCACACTGTCTTCCAATAGCAAAGACATTCTTAAAAAGCCAACCCATTGGTTATATTTTATCTGTGGTCAGGAATCTGTGATCGTTATATTTTAAGCCTTTCTCCAAAAATCCAAATTTCATTCTCAGATACCACCTTTTTCACCAAGATGTTCACTTACAAAATTGGCTTTTTTCTTCAGTATTCCCTGCCTTTTATGTGTAGCATGAGGAAAATACAACCTGGTCCCGTGGTCTTCATATGCTTGCTCAAGACAATAATTATTTAATACTTTCTAGAACCCTTCTAGCAGGACTATTTGTGCCCACATGAATCATCAAAAGTGCTTAGATGTCATTCACTTTCATAAATCTTGGGGGATATCTATTACATCTTGGATACATGCCTCAGAAAGGCAAAAGATAACAGATATCTCTATAACTGTTATTGAGTCAACAAATAGCTACCATTGTACCTCTGGAAAGGAAGACAGTCATTCAGTCAATCATCATTTAATGTTTCGGCCACCAGAGATACAAAGAAAAGCAAAAACTAGTCCCTGGTAAACAACATATGTACAGAATAAAGAGTGGTAGGAGAAGAGGTAATCTCAAAAGGAAAGTACTACAATTAGAAGAACTGGAAAAAGTTTCCTATAAAATGTGGCTTTACTTAAGCTTCGAAGGAAGCCAGGGAATACAGGATGTAAAGATTAGGAGCAATAGAATGAATGAAAATGCTCAGAATTGGAAGATATATTATTATGTAGGAGAAAGAGTAAAGAGTCCAGTATCTTTGGGTTACAAAATACCTGGAGAGGATTAAGGAAGAAGAGGGCTAGAAAATTATAAAAAAATAAAAAAGACGTGGTTATGAAGGGCTTTGAAACTAGAGAAATTTCTTTTTGAACCAAGAGGTAATATAGATGAAGTTTTTGAATGCAGATGAGGGGATAATATTATCAAACCTGTGTTTTAGATATCACTAAATGTCACTATTCTTCTTTTCTTAATAGATGAAGTAGCTCCTCCAAGTTTCTGTGAACCCAATTTATCATGTCAATAGCTTCTTCTTCCTCACACTATCTAGTTCAGCCTTCTTGAGGAAAACCACTAAATATTTTTTTTTGTTTTATAAGTTTCAAGGTTAGAGTTTCCAAATGTTAATTACCTTCATGGCATTTTTTTCAAAGTTCTTCCTCCTGATATGTTTCCTCCCCCCCCCCCCCGCCCCCCGACACACACACACACACACACACACACACACACACACACACACACACACACACACACATCTCGCCCCATGTCCAACTCTGCTCAATATGACTTTCATTCTTTTCAGGAATCCTTCATATTCCTTCTCAAGCTGATGTAGAGGAATGAATTTCTTAACCTTAGTTTTATTTTTTTTTTCCTAAGGGAATCAAGTGAAAACTGGGGGAAATGCTGTATCTAATACTTCTAAAGGAAAGAAATAAGCATTTATTAAGCTGTGTTAAGCACTTTATAAATATTTCATTTAATCCTCAAAACAACCCTGAGAGGTAGATATTATTAATCTTCATTTCATAGTTGAGGAAACAAAGGCAGACAGAGATTAAATGATTTACCCAGCTAGTGAGTATGAATATGAATCTCAAAGTTCACATAGCTGGTAAGTGTGAAGCTGGATTTGACTTAGGTCTTCCTGAATCCAGGTCCAGTGCTCTGTTTGCTGCATAGAAATATCCAGGTTAAAGATTTAGAAATGGAGTGGTGATTTGAGGTCAAGTCCAATCTCTTTCTTTTACAAATGATGAGACCCAAAGTTCTCAAGTCACTTGCCCCTTTACAATATACCTGGCAAGTGATGTTTCAGCCTTTGATTGAAGCCAATAATAAGAGAGAATCCAGTATCTCCCCAAGATAGGCCTTTTCTACATTTGTACATGAATCATTTTTTTTTTGAATAAAGCCTAGTTCTACCTTCTGAGGTCAAATAGAGTAAGTCTAATTCTCTTCAATTTGGTAACCTTTAAGATATTGGAAGAGAACTGTCATGTGACCATGAACAAATCACTAGATTTCTTTCATCCTCAATTTTGTTTTCAAAATAGGGACTAAGAATATAAACAGGCAGTTTTCAGAAGAAATAAAAGCCTATAATCATATGAAAAATGCTCTAAATCATTACTGATTAGAAAAATTCAAACAATTCTGAGGTACTACACACATATCAGATTGATTAATATGACAGAAAAAGAAAATTGCAAATGTTGGTAAAGTAGAAAAATTGGGATGCTAATGCACTGCTGGTGTAGTTGTACCTTGATCCAACCATTCTGGAGAGCAAATAGGAACTATACACACAGGACTATAAAACGATGCATTCCCTTTGACTTGCTATTATGAACTTGACCTTCATCCAAAAAAGGTCAAAGAAAAAGGGAAAGGACTGATGTAAACTCTTTTTGTAGTGGCAAAGAATTGGAAATTGAGGGGAAACCCATCAATTGGGGAATGGCTAAACAAGTTGTGTCTATGATTGTGATGAAATGTTATTATGTTATAATAAATGATCAACAGGATGGTTTCAGGAAAAACTGGAAAGACTTATGTCAACTGATTCAAAGTGAAATGAGCAGAACCAAGAGAGATAATTCTTGTTTTATGCAAGTAGACTGTTCCATAGATCCCAATGTAAATTTTTTTTTTTATCTAACACAAATTTGCCCATGGTCGAGGGAAAGTGAGAGAGGCAAGGGAAAGGGGGACTGCACCTGTGGAAGGAGGGAGCCAGTACACAGTTCAAGGATATGTGAAGACCAGAGATAGTAAAGCAAGAGCAGAAGGAGGAAGGAAAGGCCAACTATGGTTGGCCTGGCCACAATCAAGAGAAAGACAGGTAGTGCAGGATAGACAGTTGAAGCTGGACATAGTCATTGACAAGAGAGGATGGGACACATGCGGGGACCAGGGAGACAGATGGAAAACAGACAGGCAGGGCTGTGTGCCAAGCCAAGCTACTGATTTAGTGTCTGTGGCAGCCTCTCTGTCTGTCTTCTCTGCTTTCACTTGAAGAGGTGGGTTGTTGTTGTTTTTTTTTTTTTTTGTGGGGTAGAAAGGGGGGTGAGTAGTAGGTGGTGGAGCCTGGATTGGAAGGATAGAAGTAGAGAGAGAAAGAGAGCACAATACTACCTATTAAACCTAACATGAGGTTTCTGTTTTGTTTTGTTTTGGAGGGAGTTTGGAATGTGAATTTTTTTCAGAATTCTTCATGGCAAAGTTGAGTTTGTGAAATGTGAATTTACATAAAGTAAAAACTATCTGTACACAGTAACAATAATATTATATGATCATCAACAGTAGATGGCTTAGCTATTTTTAGCAATACAATGATCCAACACAATTCTGAACAACTTATGATGAAAAATATCATCCACCTCCAAAGAAAGAACTTCTGGAGCCTGAATGAAAATCAAAACATATTTTTAAATTTGTATTTTTCTTATTCTTAATTGGTGTTTCCTTTCACAACATAGCTAATGTGAAAATATTTTTTCATGACTACACATGAATAATCTATAACAAATTGCTTGCCTTCTCAAGGAGGGAGGAGAAGGAGAAGGAAGAAGAGAATTTTGTATTCAAATTTTTATAAACAAATGTTACAAATTGCTTTTACATTGAATTGGAAAAATGAAATAATTTTTAAATGGGCACCAGAATATCTGTCACAAGACTATTTTGAAGAGCTAATGAGATATTGCACACAAAACTTTTAAGGCAGATCATTTTTTATGACACAACTAATAGACTGAATAGAACCCTGGATCTAGAGTTGAGAAGACCTCAGTTTGAATCCTGCCTGAGACATTTACTAGATGCATGACCTTGGCCAAGTCAATTAGGATCTGTCTGCCTCAATTTCTTCATCTATAAAGTAGTCATCATGAGAGCACCTGCCTCCTAGAGTTGTTGTAAGGATAAAATGATATATTTATAAAGTTCTGTACAAAACTGAATATGCTAATTATATACTGGTATTATTTAACCCTTCTAAACATTAACTTTTCCATCTATATAAAGGGAGCAATCCTAGTTGAATGACCTACCTTGCACAGCTGTAATAAGAATTAAATGAGATGAATATAAATGCATTTCTGAAACTATAAAATAGACATTATTATATTTAATTATGACATTACAAATGTGAATGCCGAGTAATTTTGAGTTTTGTATATATTGTAGAGCAGAAAAGGGTTTAGAATTAATTTATATTTCTAATTACCATACTTATTTAGTCATTATGAAGAGCTGGTCTCAGAGAAAATAAGCTCTGAGGGTTGAAGTCTTTCCTCTGACAAATACTGGTTGTATGAATCTTGTAAAATCATTTAATCTCTCACTAGGTTAATCCATTCTCTTTGACTAAAGTTGTAGAGAACATGCCAACTTGGATTGAAAAAAAGAATTCCCTACATCAATGTAATCATTGATTCAGTCTTAAAACCCACATTTCCATATACTTCAAAATTGTTAAAGCAGTTTCTTCACAGACATGAAACTACAAACTTCTGTACAGCTGAGAAAGATGAAGCTCCAAATGATTAATTTATTTGCTCAGCCATACACCTAGGAATTATATGTCAAAACATCCCTTCAGGCATTTCAAGTCCACTATAGGTTCCCTTATTCCAAATTGTCCCTCAATAACTTTTATGTGCAAACTGTTCAATAAGCAATTTATTGCTTTTTATTTAATTTTTTATCTTTTTATTTTTTTGCATTGTAGTTAATCTCTCAAAGAGATTTTAAGTTCCTTGAGAGAAGAGATAACATAATATCCTGCTCCCAATGACTTTGTATTTATTTTGTGGGCATATATATGCACATGCAAACATATATGCATTTTTATATGCATGAATGTATATATACAAATACATACATATCGCATACTCGTGACCAACACAGTACTTGGTAGATAATAGGTGCTTACTAAATGCTTTCTAACATTCAATCTCACTCACACCAAGTACAATGTTGAATACAACAGCTATCAAATAATTGTTCATTGTATTTGCATTTTCAATCCAGTTTTCCTATACCATATAGTGTCTCTTATTATATTAAGTGATGTAAAATCCTTTGTCTCAAAAATCTAGATACAGTGCATTTTTAAAAATCCAGTGTCCCACAATACATTAACGCTGAGAGGAACTATTTTCGTTAAATCAGACTAGTATAGGAACCCCCCTAAAATGTCAGAATTGCTGAACTAAGGGATATGTTTCTAAGATACAAATATTAACAAATTATTATTATTAATAAAAAGACCTCTTTACCCTTTAATATACAAGTTTATAAATCAATTAAATTTGGTTAGAAAATTCTAATAACCACACGCATATGCATATGTGAAGAAGCAAATTCTTGGTTTTACTGGCTGTTGAAATATGATGGATTATTAGGAGTCTTCCAAAAGTGTTTAAAGTAACAAGATATGCTGTCTTAGGAGGGAGGGAGTTTCTTCTCACTGGAGGTTTGAAACTGAATGATCATTTGTCAGGGCTTTTGCAAAGGACATTTCTCTTCAGGTAAGTATAGGTTACAACAGATAACTTCTAAAGTACTTCTACAACACTGAAAGTCTGTGATTTTGCAAAAATTGAACCATTTGCCAAAAGCTGGAGAATTCCTGTTTCATTGTTTTGCTCTGGGTGGTGTTGTCTTTTTCTCCAGATCTTACAAATCACAAAGCCCATATTTAAAAATGGCAAGGAAGCAGAAGGCTGAGTCTGAATGTCATGCTCTGCTGCATTTGAGGCAAGAATGAACTATTGTTTCGGGGTAGACTGAAGACATGAAGCATCTGGGACAAGGTGTTGGAGGAAAATTATTTAACAGCTGCTGCAGTTGAGGAATGAATACCATGTAAACAAGTTAGGAACATGACCCACAGTGCCCTGAAAGGCTCATTTCACAAACTTATTTACTACTTTGAGGTGAAGCTTGAAATTCAGGGATGAAGCCATGATCTGAGTCTACCTGTAGGTCATTATACCAAATTTCTATCTCACTCTACAACCTACTCTAGACCCTTGGAGCTCTAATTAGTATGCTAGCCCTGTGAAAGTAGGGACTATTTTTTGTTGTTGTTGTTTTGCCTTTCTTAGTATTCCCAGAGCTTAACACAGTGCCTAGAACACAGACAATGTTTGAAAAATGCTCATTGGTTGATGTAATTCACATCCCTGATCTCTCATTGCCTTGTTGTCTTGTCTAGCCTCTCTCTAGAAGGACCATAAATCCTTATCTCCGTACAGGGACCTGAATTTTCTACCTGATTATCCTGATGTCACAAATTCTCTCATTCTCCATTTTCTCTCTGTCTCTCTCTGACTCTTTCTCTATTTGTCTCTGTCACTGTCTGTGTGTGTGTGTGTGTGTGTGTGTGTGTATGTATTAGAAAAATAATAACATTTATATAGTGCTTACTATGTGCCACACACTGTGTTAAGAACTTTATAATTATTATCACATTTGATCCTCACAGTAACCTTGGAAGATAGATATAATTATTATCCTCATTTTATAGATGAGGAAACTGAAACAGAGTAAATTACTACTGCCCTAGTGTCATACTGCTAGAGTGTCTAAAGGCAGATTTGAACTCAGGATTTTCTGATTCCAGTTTCAGTGCTCTGGGAAATGATCAAATGTGATAGATCTGGCTACTCTCAGCAATAAAATGATCCAGAACAATTCTGGGGTACTTATGAAAAAGAATACTATCCACCTCCAGAGGAAGAACTGTTGGCATAAGAATGCTAATGGAAGAATATGATTTATCACTTATTTGGGTATATATATATGTATATATGAATATATTAATGTGTGTGTACATATGTATTATATGACCATCAACTTTCCTTTCAGTTCTAAATCTATGAAATACAACAACACAGGAAGTACCTGAGTTAGGTAGAAAAAGGATTATTTCCCCTAGTTCATAGATAAGGAAACTGAAGTTCAGAAAAATTGATTTATCCATAGTCACACAGCTATTAAGTATTATAGCTTGATGTTATAGCACAAAAACATCTTGAGTCCATGACCTATGACCCAGAAAGCTCACTTGCAGCGAGCTCTCTCTGACATATTTATTTTTCCTGCCTTATATCTTTCCCTGACATCTCCTAGAAACTTTCAAGTCATATTTTCATTTCCTATTTGATTTACTGACCACTTAGTGTCTCCCTTTCAGGGATATTGAGATGAAAACTGTGCAGGGAAGACCCCAAATAAAAAACACCCCCATTGTCATATGGCATAAAGGGAGACAGAAGAGCTATCTCTAGTATCTACTCCCCCCTACCTTCTATTAAAAAAAAAAAAAAAAGACTTTCATCCTGCCAGAAAGGGAAGCAGGAAGCTGAATCCAGGAACCACAATTCTGCTCTCCTCAGAGAGTATGCTAAATTAAAGGTTTATCTATCTTAAATATTATTAGCCTTTGGGTTCATGATTGGCTTCAATATAAACTCTGTTCATGGAATCATTATTGTTCAGGGGAAGAGGAACTCCAAGCTCCATATATACACAGCTTGATCTCTTTCTCATACCAGTTCCACAATGAATACACATAATGAGAAGCAAAGAATTCAATTCATCCAAATCATAGCAAAACAGAAATCAGATATACTAGACAATATAGAGTGAAGAAGTCACCCCATGAAGAACAAAATAATTTAACTCAACTAACTGAGTTCTAGATCTCACCCAAGTCCTAAAACTCCCCAAAGCCTCTACTTTAGCAAATTGGGGATAGGGACATGATGGAGCCTGCCAGTTTCTCTCATATCTTCCTAGAATGTTCAGAATCCTGAAGTAAAATTGGTTTCTTCCACCTTGTCTTTTAAAGCTTAAAACCAGAAGTATCAGAAAATAGCACTTGAAGAGTTCAAAAGAGGCTTTGAAGCTTAAGAAGTTCCAAATGGACTTGAGGCTGTAGCTCTTACCCATCTAACCAACTCTGCTCCATCCCTCTCATAAGGAGTAGATTATTCATGTCTACTAATGAGGAGAGAATCCCATACCATTGACTTTGTGGGCAAAGTTTTGTGCTGATGGTGGTTCAGATATTTCATTTATGTTTGATTTATTCATGATTTCATTATGTTTTATTATGTTTGCTTGAAACTCCATTTGAGGTTTTTTGGCAAAAATACTGGAGTGGTTTGCCATTTCCTTGTCCAGTCCATTTTACAGATGAAAAAACTGAGATAAATGGGATTAAGTGACTTGCCATGGGTCACATAACTAGTGTGTCTGCAGCAGAATTTGAACTCAGATCTATTTGACTCCATTCTATCTACTGTACCACCTAGGTGCCTAGGGGACAGGGTTTAAAGAATTACAATTAAACTTTGCCACTGTGAGCTGCCATAATATGAAAGCCACTGCAGCCTTGGTATCACACCCCAACAAGAAGTGATGGAGAACTTGGCAGAGTTAAGTGAGTCAAATCTATAAGCGGCTTCTCTAAAATAATTTTGTTGGAATCTCTCTTCCTCTTCCTATGCAATTCACTTGAGTCTTGGTGACTAATTTCCCTGAGAACTAAAACTTGGTTTTATCTTTGCCCTAAAACTCTTCCATTTTTGTTCATCTCAATCAATCAACAATAAACATTCATTAAATCCTTACTATGCATCAGGCACTGTGTTATACTTTTAAAGCAGTGGTTTTGGTTTGGTTTTTATGCTTGTCAGTTTCCCTACATGTGGTTCAAAATTCACCATAATTACTAATCAATCTCATTCTTTTGTGAAACAAGTACCATATTTGATAGGACAGCATGATTCAAACCCAGAATTCTTGGTGCTGACTCCCGATCCAATACTCTTTCCAACACACCAGGCTGTTATATCAATCTTAGTATGAATAAAAACCCGATGTTTGTTGTGAGATAACAATAAAACTGGAGAAGATGAAATGCAATGGCTGTTTAAGCACTGCATTTCTCTTTTCATTGTTTAATATTTCAGAGATTTATTCCGGTGCCTTATGCAATTATTTGTTTAAATATATATATATATATACATATATATATACATATAAATATTAAATGTCTGCTGTGTGCCTTTTAGTATTGCATCAGTGATATTAGAGTTATAAGAAACTATATGATTGGGGGGAAAGCTGATATCAGGGTCTGTCATACAGCATATCAAGGTAAGCTTCATGGAGGAGGTAACCATGAAGTTCACACCACTGTGAATTCTTAAAAGATAAAGATAGTAATTAAGCATATGATTTCAATTGTAAGGCACTGTCCTTTTAAAATATTACCATATCATGGGTAGAATGAGCTAACATAATAAAAATGACCATCCTACCCAAACATCTATTTATTTAGTGCCATACCCATTGAACAACCAAAAAACTTTTTTACTGAATTAGAAAAAAACCATAACAAATTTCATTTGGAAGAACAAAAGATCAAGGATATCCAGGGAAATTATGAAAAAAAAATGCAAAGTAAGGTGGCCTTGCAATATGTTATATTTATTTTGTCTCTTTATCTCAGAAAATGTGTATTATTCCTTTGAATAGTCCTGAGATTATTCCTTTTCTTCCCTTAATTTTTTATTCTATATTATAAATATTTCCCTAAAAAATATAGACTTTGAGCACTGAGATCTTTAGAATCTAAGACCCATTGCTTTGTGATAACTTGTACCATCTTCTTACCTCTATAAAACACAATATCTGGCTATAGGGTAATTAGTTGATCCAGTGGGGTCAAGAGCATGATCAATTTTTCTTTATATTTCTATTTGGTCAAAGAAAAACTTTCCAGATATTCATTTACATGTCATTATCAATTAAATCATGTACCATTATCCAATTTAAAAAAACTCTTATATTTATTGGGAAAAGAGAAATGGCAGGATTGAAAAATGGGAGATAAAGGGAGGTTTGTATGGAGTATGGAGGAGTTGAGGGAAGAGAAGGAATATTGCTTGGTGATGCAAAGGAGAGAAATGCCTCCTGCCGAGAGGAAGCAGCAGGGGTCCAATAAGGTCTGTTTGTTGTTGAATGACTGAACTGATGTTCAGCTCCCTCTATGCCCAGAAAAGATAGTCCACTTATCTGACTGCAAATTCAAATAATATAAAGTTTAATAATCAGTTGGGATAGGAGTTTTTTCTCAGCTTCAGAGCTGAGGTCAAGCCCCAGAGGCTGGCAGAGAGTTTCTCCCACTTCTGTCTACTCTATATCAGTCCTCACTTTGTCTAATTCAGTATCTTAGCAGTAGACAGAAAGCAAAGAAGAACAGTTCTGACTTTCAGAAGTGATTGGGCCTGAATCTTCGGCCTGAACCAAGAAGACCACACCACACCAGACTGGGCTGAACAAGCTCCTCCCTCCTGCAACACCAGAAAGGAAGACCGCCAGGCAGGAAGGAAGTGCTAGTCACAAGACCCAACTGCCACTCCCAGATGCCCCTTCCCCCAACAACTGTTAGTCTTGTTTCTTTTCCACAATCACCAGATCTCAAACTATACTATAAAGCAGTGATCATCAAAACAATATGGTACTGACTAAGAGACAGAAAGGAGGATCAGTGGAATAGACTTGGGGTAAGTGACCTCAGTAAGAGAGTCTATGATAAACCCAAAGATCCCAGCTCTTTTTGGGACCAAAATCCACTATTTGATTAAAAAAAAAAACTCCTGGGAAAATTGGAAGACAGTGTGGGAGAGAGATTAGGTTTAGATCAACACCTCACACCCCACACCAAGATAAACTCAGAATGGGTGAATGACTTGAACATAAAGAAGGAAGCTATAAGTAAATTAGGTGAACACAGAATAATGTGCTTGTCAAACCTTTGGGAAGGGAAAAATTTTAAAACCAAGCAAGACTTAGAAAGAGTCACAAAATGTAAAATAAATAATTTTGACTACATCAAATTGAAAAGGTTTTGTACAAACAAAACCAATGTAACCAAAATCAGAAGAGAAATAACAAACTGAGAAACAATCTTCAAAACAAAATCCTCTGACAAAGGTCTAATTACTCAAATTTATAAAGAGCTAAACCAATTGTATAAAAAACCAAGCCATTCTCCAATTGATAAATGGGCAAGGGACATTAGCAGGCAGTTTTCAGATAAAGAAATCAATAGTATTAATAAGCACATGAAAAACTGTTCTAAATCTCTTATAATCAGAGAGATGCAAATCAAAACAACTCTGAGGTGTCACCTCAAACCTAGCAGATTGGCTAACATGACAGCAAAGGAAAGTAATGAATGCTGGAGGGGATGTGGCAAAGTCTGGACATTAATGCATTGCTGGTGGAGTTGTGAATTGATCCAATCATTCTGAAGGGTAATTTGGAACTATGCCCAAAGGGCGATAAAAGACTGTCTGCCCTTTGATCCAGCCATAGCACTGCTGGGTTTGTACCCGAAAGAGATAATAAGGAAAAAGACCTGTACAAGAATATTCATAGCTCCACTCTTTGTGGTGGCAAAAAATTGGAAAATGAGGGGATGCTCTTCAGTTGGGGAATGAGGGGGATATGATTGGGGATGTAGACTCTGAATGAACATCCTAATGCAAATATCAATAATATGGAAATGGATTCTGATGAAAGACACATGTAATACCCAGTGGAACTGTGCTTCGGCTATGGGAGGGGAGGGGAGGGGAGGGATGGGGAGGGGGAGGGAAGAATAGAAATGTATTTTTGTAACCAGGGAATAATGTTTGAAATTGACCAAAGAAAAAAAAAGAAATTCTACTCAAAAAAAAATAATAAAATAAAATACTACCATATCAAGCAGGTGGGTTTTTTTGTTGTTGCTTTTTTGTTTGTTTGTTTGTTTTTTACCTTAGAATCAATACTAAGTAATCATTCCAGAGCAAAAGAGCAAAAAGGGCAAGGCAATGGGGTTTAAGTGACGTGCCCAGGGTCACACAGCTGGGAAGGATCTGAATTCAGATTTGAACCCAGAAACTCCCATCTATAGGCCTGGTTCTCAATCCACTGACCCACCAAGCTGCCCCCTTAGCAAATATTTATTGAATTAAAATGCCAAATGGACTTTGTTGATTTTATTGGGGGAATTTGGTGAGTTGTTACCATTTAAATGAAAGGCCAGCCACTGAGGATGAAAATGCTTTAATTTGAGCCACTAAAATGTATAGGAGTGGGGCAACTAAGTGCCCCAGACCTGATGTTGCAAAATCTGGTTTAAATCTGGCCTCAGATACTTCAGCTATGTGACTCTGGGCAAGTCACTTAACCCCATTTACCTAGCCCTTGCCCTTCTCTTCTGTCTTAATTGTCACTAAGGCAGAAATTAAAGAGTTTTCTTTTTTTTTTTAATTTAAAATAAAGGAGGCTGAGGCTGATACTGAAAAGAAGGATCTGGCAAATGAAAATTAAAGATAGAGTAAACAATCTATAATCCACTCCTTCCAAGCTTTATGTGAAGAATGTTAACTGAAACAGTAAACTGGATGGGGGGGGGGGGGGTGGAGTCAGGAAAAGGCTTCAGTTGTGCAATCCTTGATTGGTTGGAAGTAGGCTTCACCTCATTGGATAAGAGTTTTAGTTACAGATATTAACATTCAGTGAGTTTCAGAGAGTACCTCTTGGGGGTGCCTGGTGCATTTTACTGCCTCCTTTAGTTTGAGAGGGGAAAGCAGAAAAAAGGAAAATGTTTTGCAGCAATTTTGCTTATGCTGCGGTTTAATTGGGTGACACAGAATTCCAGTGAGTGAAGATGTGGCTAGGCTGGTTTGATTTTCCCAGAGAGCCAACTTGAACTGTTTTACTCTGAGCTCTTGACAATTTGATTGGACAAGATAACATACTGGTAAGTGAATACTTGATTGCATTGCTTTGTCTTACTTAGTCAGCCTGATAAGTTTTGCAGTTCAGTGGCTTAAAGGGAACTGGTAGCCAATTCCATTGTGTAACCCTTTTCCAATCCCCTTTTCAAGGTGGCTGTAAGTTGGGAAAGCTTATACATGCTACATCAGTTCAGGAATACAAAACAAGAGGATTTGACCTGCAAGAGAGTGGTGAGAATAAGCAGGCAAGTCATTAGCAGAGGAGTGAGCCTGTATGGTAGAGATGTGTCTAAAGGGATTATTGACATCAAAGCCTGCAATCCAGAGGGCTGATTTACCTCAAGTAGATGGGCTTTCCTGCCTACTGTGATTCCCTGCTAGCTTCATATTTGTGCCCACTCTCCTCCAAAGATAGTGAGTAGAAGAGGGGATTCTTCTCCCCATATTATATGGAGATTGCAATGTATTTTATTATTCCCTTAATATAGGTTTCCAACATTTCTTTTGCTAATTACTAACTCAATTATTATATTTAAGATCTAAATGTGGCATAATAGTGAATGATTGGTGTGTGGAACTTGAAACACATAGGGAGAGCTAAAGTGGTGAGTAGAGGAAGTGCATTCTCTTTCAGTATTGTTAGCCCTAGGACTTTGAACACATTTGTCTATAACCATGTGATGGTGGTTCTTCTTTGAGAGCCTAGACAAGCCCAGTGTGAGAACAGGTTAGAGACATCGAGTCAAGTTGGATAAAGTAAGTTTACATCTGTTCAGGAGAAAAGTCTGAGACACAAGAATGGGCGAAGACCCACCACATACCACCTGCTACATATCCATGCAGAAACTTCCTCTACTTATGCAGGTAGGCATCTTCTCCTTAATTCATTAGTCTGACAGCATTGCCTAAAGCTCTGAGACAAAGCCAGTATTTCAGAAGTAGGACCTGAACTCAGTTCTTGGTAATAAAACTGACTCTAACCAATATTTTCCCTCTCTCAACTGTATAATCCCCAAACATAGAAGAGAAGGAAACCATATATGTAGTGCCAAAGATATGCCAGGGATGATGCTGTTTTTTTTATTTTAAGTAGCCATTATCTCAGTTGATCCCCGTGACTCTGAGAGGTAGGTGCTATTACTCCAGTTTTACAGGTGAGGAAAGGAAGGCAGAGGCTAAATGACTTTCCCAAAGTCACACAGCTATTAAGTATATAAGATCAGAAACTCAGGCCTACCTGATTCCAGGCTCAGTGTTCTCTATTACCTGTGTTATCAGTACTTCTAGATCATTTTCAAATTTAGGTAGTCTGATATTCTCTCAGCCTATAACTTGAAGTCACCTGCTCCACTGAGCAATTTCACCTGCGTACTTTGCTTATTTTCCTTGTTTGTCAACTCTTTTTATCACAGTTTATCGATGATTTAAAGCAGAGGTGATATTTGCCATGCATGCACCCAGGGTTAACATTTCACTCCTTTTATTTTCATCAAACCAGTCTCTTTGGAGCCAAGGCTCAAAGAATATTGATGTTTCTGCCTTCCTCAATTCACTCAAATTCCCTGAGCCTCAGCTTCTTTTACCTTCAAAATGGGCTTGTAATATTTTCCTTGCCTACCTCACAATGATCTTATGAAGATCAGATCATGCAAATGAAAACAATAAGAAAATCAGAGATCTTAAAGCAAAGAATGGGTGATTGTTGGGGGTATATGATAGAAGGGACTCTTGTCATTTACCAATACCAGCAATAATGACAATATAGCTTTTAATAATAATTTAATTTGGTTTTGATAATAATATAGTTTTAAGGTTTATGAACAACTCTATATACATGATCTCATTTGAGACTTAAAATAACTTAGTGAAGTTGGATAATATGGTCTCAGATATTCCTTTTATACTGAAGATTCAGTAATCCAGACAAACTGTACAACTATGCAAATATAAGGTGTTGTAATTCACAGAGCAATCCTAGAAGATGTTATGGCTTGCCTGCAGTCACATGTACCTACCTTCATGGCATGACCTAGATACCATTAACCAACAAGTAGATCTTTTCTCCTCTGATCTTATCCTCTTTTTCTCTCCCCTTCCCCCACAAAAAAAAAAAAAAACACAAGTAAAACAAAAAACAAATTTCAACAAAAGGTAAGTTCAGTACATGTAGCAGAAACCCCTGAATCAGGGAACCTCTGACACTGACAATAGCTGTGTGTGACTTTGAGTAAATCACACCGTCTTTCTGGGCTTAAGGTTTTTTTTTTCTTTGTTGATTTAGACAACTATTAATTCTTGCGTTTCTTAAATTCTGGGTTCATTCTCTGATAATACAGTCTCATCACTTAGTTGTTTCAGTTGTGCCAGACTCTTTGTGACTTCATTTGAGGTTTTCTTGCCAAAGATACTGGGGTGGTTTGCCATTTCCTTCTCTTGCACATTTTACAGATGAAAAAGTTTGACAACCGTGGCTAGGTGACTTGTCCACAGAGTCAGGAAATATCTGAGAGCAGGTTTGAACTCAGGAAGACCAGACTTCTTGACTTCAGGCCCAGCACTCTATCCACTATACCATCTCATTGCTTTCTGAAAATATAGTAATTCATCATTCCCTAAATCAGAAGCATCATACTTTTAAACTATTCTTATATTAACTATTCAAGTATCATTGCCCACAAGGAAAGAGTGTGATAAATGGAAATAATTCTGGTTTGGAAGTTTGTGTACAGTTCCTGGAACATAGTAGGTACTTAATAAATACTTATTAATTGAGTAAATGGTAGATCTTGCCCCAAATCCAAGTCTAGCTTTGTGACCACTGCTAAATCAATTCAAGTCTTCATTTTATTCATCTCTAAGAGGCAGCTAGTTGGCACAGTAGATGAAGTGATCGGTTTGGAGTCAGATCTGAGTTCAAATTCAACTTCAGATATTCATGAGCTCTAGGCAAGAACTCCAAACAACAAACAATAACAACCTTTTCATTATAAATTAACAGGGATAGATGTGAAATATAATATTTCACACCTCTAAAATGAGCAAATGGAAACATTTATGGGAAATGTTTTAAAAGTATCTACTTATGAGTTGACAAAATGATACATGAAACAATAAATTATAGCTTAACTGTTTGACCCTGTGAAAGTCATTTAACCTTAATCTGCCTCCGTTTTCCAAAGGAGGATAATAATAGCATCCCAGGATTGTTGTAAAAATCACTTAGCATATTGACTGGCACATAGTAGGAATTTATTAAATGCTTGTTTCCTTTCTTCCTTCTTCCCCCTAAAATGGAAGTGATAATCCTGGCATTTATCTCCTCCTGAGGTTACTGCAAGTGAAAACAAACAAACAAACAAAACAAACAAACAAACAAAGAAAACCCCTTTGCAAACCTTAAGGTACTGTGTAAATCTGAGCTCTGATTGTCCAGGGTGCAGTCCAGTGGTGCCTAATAAAGCCTGGCATCTGATTCGGTTGGGCATTTAACAAGAAGCCTTGTTTGCTTCTGTGCAAGTCAAGGAATGCTGCTCTACTAGCTTTATATCTGAAAATGCTCTCGCTTAATGTCCATTTATTGTGGATAACAAATATGTGACCTGGTCAGGTGTATAAACAATAAGACTACTTGAGACCCCAAATGATTCAAAGGAAATCGAGGGGAGGGTTTTGCTTTTGGTAATGCAACAGACTGATAATCTATAAACCAATGCATGAATTCCTTTATGTGGGCCAGGCAAACTCTCCAGAACTATTGGCATGGGGTGGTGAGGGATAAACAGGAAAATCAATCAAGCACAAAAGTGCATAGAATTCCCAGAAGTATTCCCTTAATGAACAGACCCTGAAAGCTGTTATAATATATATTTTGGATATTTTGGCTTCTCTGAAAAGTCCAAAGCAAATCTGTGCACAGGCGAAAATATGCCTGGCCCACGTCTTGAAACAGAGTTTAAGCATGTGGCTACAGTAACTCTTCTGCTCAGTCCTATTACTAGATGCAACCTTCCCTTTTCAGATCACCAGCAATAAGCCTAGAATGTCTTTCACTCTCACTCTCCCAATACAGGACTGGGAAGGAGGACTAGGTATGGAATCTTTCCATAAAGGAACAGAGGATATGACTCACTGTTTCATGCATCATTTAACCAAGTCATGAGTAAATTCTTTTAAACTTTTCCCATAAATGGATCCCTCTATCACCATCTGCTCTTTTTAGAATATGAAATATTATAAGGCCATGTTCGTCACATCTATTCCCACTTATTTATAATAAAAAGTTGTTGTTTTTCTTCTGTAACTTGTGAGAACTGGAACACTAGAAATGGCCACAAAATGTCTTTCAGAACTCTAAACGAAATTCTATTGTGTTTCTGTCAGGGGGCTCTGCTTGGTCATCTCTATATATTAGAAAGAACATCAAAAATCTGTGCCACAATCCTCACTTTTTTTTTTTTTGCCAGAGAATGAGGGTGGATCAGATACCTATTTTATTGGTGAATTTTACTTTCCTAAATTCTACCCTGTGTCTCCTTTCTGTTTCTCTGTCTCTGTCTCTGTCTCTCTGCCTCTACTATTCTGTCATTCCCTTTCTGGCTCTGGCTCTCTGTCTTTATGTCTCTGTCTGTCTCTGTCTCTCTTCACAGAGAGCCATTTTCATCAGAAATAACCTTTAAAACAAAACAAAAAATGGAAGAGAAAAAAGTTAGCAAAACCAATCAATACATTGAAAAAAAAATCCAACATTGTATGCAAAGTTCCAGACTCACAAACTCCATAACCACTATCTTAACAAAGTAGTGGTCAGGGGCATCTTCTCAGGTCTCTTCTTTGGGTCTGTATCTATTCTTACAAATTTTGCAGTATCATTTCTCACTGTCACATGCTGGTTGTCTTTTTCAGTTACATTTCTGGCCATGCATATAGTTTTCTTAGCTCTGCTTCACTGCATTGGTTCATGTAAATAGATCCATGCTTCTCTGGAGTTATCCCTTAGAAGTTGAATTTATCCGACAGATGTGTGAAAATATGCAGATAGAACGCCCCATACTAAAAACTGAAATGCTAGATAGTAGGAGAGTAACCATTAGGTTAATGAAGGATGGCTATTAAAGCTAGTTCAATTATCTTTCCAACATGCGAACTTTACTTCTTGATACTATCAGGTGCTTTTGTGACATAGAGCCACATTTCATTCCTGAGACTTTTCAACACAAATGCAAAATCATTCAAACGAATAAATTTCCACCTCCTTAAAGGAATTGGCATTATGTAAGCATCTTCATAATATACTAAAATTGCTATCTGTGATTTTAGGGGAAGAATTCATGATTTGCAGTCTGAAGCTTTGGCCTTGAATCTTGGCTTTGCTAGAGTCAGGATTACTTATCTTCCTGAGTTCAAATCTGGCCTCAGACACTTATGAGCTGTTTGACCCTAAGTAAGTCACTTATAACCCTGATTGCCTCAATTCCTCATGTGTAAAAATTATTTGGAGAAAGGAATTGCAAACCACTATAGTATCTTTGGCAAGAAAACACCAAATGGGGTCACAGAGACTCAGACGTGACTGAACAATTTTGGAAAAGTCAGCTAATCTCCTAGGCCTTAGTTTCCTTGCATGTAAAATGAAGAAGTTGAACTAGATTGCATCCAATTTTAGATCTATAATCCTAATTTATAAAATGAAAGATTGGAATAAAAAACCTCTAAAATCTCTTTTAAATTCATAATCTTATGAAGAACAAATCTTAAATCTCTATTCAAGTACTGACTTCACTAGATCATATAATAAAATTATCTGAGTAAATGAATATTGGTAAAAATTAATTTGGGAAAGAAAAGGTGGAAAGAAAAAAGCATTTATGAAGCACCTACTGTGCACTAGGCATTATGCTAAGCACTTGAATAGACATTATCTCATTTGATCTTTACCACAATCCTATGAAGTAGGTGTTACTATTATCCCTATTTTACATAAAAGAAACTAAAGCAAATAGAGGTTAAATGATTTGCTCAGTCACACATCTAGTAAATATCTGGGACCAAATTTGAATGCAGGCCTTTCTGACTCCAACCCAATGCTTTATTCACTGTGCTCCCAGCTGACTAAATTCAAGCATGTTTTTTTATCTGGAATCCTGAATTATCTTTATTCTTGAACACGTTTTAATCTCTGAAAATCTCCTCTCGATAACATCAAAGCAGACACTCACTAACCCAGGAATACTCTTAAGTCATAAAACTTCTAGGTTCCTAGTATGTACCTGGCATTGTGCTAAGTACTTGGGGATGTCAAAAATAAAAGTTCACAATCTAATGACAAGTCCAACAAAACTATATTATAAGATTTACAGAAAATGTCATTCCAGTGTGGGTTACCTGAATATATATAGGTAGCCCTCTGCCTTTTTCTTTCTAAATATTCCTCATGTGCTCTGGCAATCCACATTACCTGGCTGTTAACTCTGTTTTAACTAAGTTCTAAGGAATTTGGATACACCTTAATTGTTACTGAGTTAATTAAAGAGACTTGGTGCCTTGAACAAACTTGAAAGTGGATGAGAAGTACTAAAAGGCCCACCTGCTCAAAACCATCTCCACTTAGCCCCATCTGCCCAATACCAGCTCTACCACTACCTCCTCCAGTTAAATTCACTTGGATAAAACAGATGCTCTTTTGTAAAATATAAAAATATCTGGCATAACTAATGACTATTCAAACCTGAACATAAATTTACAAATTTATGTTCAGGTTTGAATAGTCATATATATATATATATATATATATATATATATATATATATATAAAACCTTAGCAATTGCCTAAGTATTGATTACTTGGATGGGTTGGATGGGGAACCAAATGTCAGTAATTTGGGGGCATGGGGCACTTTGAAAATGTCTTAGAGGCAGAGAGAGAGAGAGAGAGAGAGAGTTAGAGAAAGAGAGAGAGAGAGAGAGAGAGAGAGAGAGAGAGAGAGAGAGAGAGAGTAAAGACAGACAGTAAAAGAAGCTTGAGGTTTGAGATAAGAAACAGACATATAGATGAGATAAAGAGAAATATTCTTGGTCTCAGTCCAAAGATCCTTGATGAATGAATTAATTCAGTATGGTCAAGCTCAACTAAGTACATGTGTGACCTTGATTGTTAGGCCTCAATTTCCTCATCAGTAAAATGAAGGTTGTATTAGAAACTATTTAAGGTTCTTTTCAAGTATAAATCCTATGATCATTGGGAACAGATCATGGAAAAAGCTAGAATACCACAAGATAGTATAATAACCTAAGACCAAAGATGAAAAAGCAGGATGTGGAAAAGAGGCTCACAAAAAGAATGTTCTTGCAGAAAATACTTGCTTAAAAAATAATAAAACACTGATTAAAGTCCTAAGTGGAAATTGGTATGTTACTGGAAATGATTGCTTAAGATGCCTTTAGCTCATCAGGTCAAAGATCTCATGACTAATTTAGTAAGCTCAAAATATTACTCTACCCACTGTAGTCCAATTTTTGCCTTCCAGCCTTATTCAGCCTCTAGTTTCAGTCTCCATATCAAAGGATGCATGGCCAATTCCCTTTCTTTTTCTAAAGCTGGCAAAAAGGATAAAATGAGACAAGTGACATACATAAACTCTTATACCAAAGTAGATCAGTCTACCATTTCCTTATGACTCTTCCCACATCCTCACTCTCATCCTCTTTATTACAGGCATATTATGTTTTTGAATATTCCTCTTAACTCTAGACTTCTACCTTTAACCCCAGAGAAGGTCAGATTAGAGGAGTCTTCAGGTACTGCATCATTTTATTTTAAATAGTGGTAACTACTCATAAGAGAATTTAAAAGTTAATAAGGTCCCTAAAACTTTTAACAGCAAAGTTGTATAAGTCCTGTGTTTATTCTTACCTACAGAAATGTCAGTACCACATACCATTCCTCTGGTTTTATTAAATGAATTTACATGGATATAGTTATTAATAGGTATGCGTAGTTTTGCAACCATAGCACATCCATCTTTTCCTTTAGAATCCACTAAAGAGTTTAACTGGATTCATTTACCAAGAAAGAATTCACCAAAAATGTTTAGGGATACCAGAAGAAAATTGAATATGTTTGTTAAATACCTTCCTGATGACTGTACCTACAGAATCAAAAACTATCAAATCTCCTTTTCTGATGTCTCAATAAACTACAAGTATAACATTGGAAAAGTCAAGTGAACTAGTCTTACAGTTAATAATACAGTCATTACCAAGTATGTCTTAGAACAGTAAACTTTTATTTTTTTTTCTAAATTCCATTTCCAATTACACATCGCTGAAAGGAGAGATGCCAAAGGCAATGTAATCACAGCAACTCCATCAAATTCATATATTCTGGGCTGCTACTGCTGAAATGAATTAGAGATCTAACTGTCTTTTGTTTAAAGACAACCAAGATGAAATAGCAAAAAGTCAGCTTATTGTTTCATTAAATAAAGTATGTCCAAATCAACAGCCAATCTTTTTGAGTCACTGTGACTGTTTTAAGGGAAAAGGGAAAATTTTCAAATCTCTGAAAATATAAGACAGTATAGGTATTTTAAATGTTTACATATTAATATATTCATTAGATGGGTGTGCAGTTCAATACACATGTGGACAATGTTTCTGATGACATCCAATGAATATGTTCATTTTAATTTGGCTGAAGAGGCACAAAGTTTTCATGTTTCTCTCCCCTTTTATGTATATTTTAATGTGACTAATTTATGAAAGGAATTATCATACAAGCACATGGCTGTCCTACAAGAAGGAGTAACCGCAAAGGGGTTTAACAGTCTTAACTATAGACCCCTCTGATTACATGGCAATATACTTTGCATAATCAAGTGCAATGTGGATTGATGAGGTGAAATTTATTATTACTACAATTTCTGCATACACTCACTTATCTCACAATACTTAAATGTCCAGTCAATTTAGTCAAATCATCAGCTCTTAAAATGCCTTATCTACATGACGGCAAGCAACCAGCTCTGATTAAACTGACCATATGTTCTAACAGTACTTAAATACAATCATGGTCACTTCCTGTGTGGGGACCATCAATTTATGTTTGAATGTGTAGTTTCTGGCTGCTAAAATTTGACTTAACTGTCACTTATGCTCAACAGAAGCACAACTGCATTTACAATGGCATATACAAATACAAATAGATTAATAACATTAACACAAATGATTGAGCCCTATTCACATTCCAAGATTGATTTCTCCATGGGAGAAACCCCAAAGCAAATGTACTTGAGAAGCCTGCTAAGACTGATTTTTTTTTAATGCCCTGAAGTTTATAATCCAGCCCCAATGAAAAGGTGTCAACACTAGTTAAGAGTTTCCTTTTTATACTGAGGATACCTATGACAGTCTGAATATTGTAATGGTAAGAGGTATTACCTCAGTGAAAGACTGCTAAATAAGATGGCAGAGAGTGTATTTTCATATTTCAGTTCAAGAATCTCCATTGCCTGATGGTTTCTATTAGGGAGTTTCAAGCAGTGAAAGAGACCTTAAAACACACACACACACACACACACACACACACACACACACACACAAAACAAAACAAAACACACAAGCAAAATGGCAACTTGCAGAAAGTAGCTGAAAAGAATATAGATCTTACCTAACATAGTGAGCAATGGGTGGGGTAGGTTTTTGTTTGTTTTTGCTTATTTCTATGAAAAAAATTTCCTTATAGGTCTTTCATTTACTGAGATTATATATTTTTCTATCCTTCAATTTGTAGACATAGCTAATAAAATTGGATCCTTCAGTACTAACATGAGACCACAACCAAACTATTAAAACATAGTTTGTAAAGATTTATAACTTTAGAATGTTCCAATTGTTACAGCTGAAAGAGGTATCATAGCCAAGGCCAGATTTTCAGAGTATTAGTCTAAGCCACTTCTCAGTGTAATTTACCACCCATCAATAACTTTGTAGATTTATATCTTTTCACCCTTCAGGCCTTACAAGAAGGGTTCTGTCTAGGCTAGTCCTGCCTGAATAAAAATAGAAGCTACCCCCCCTTTATTTTTTTGGTTTTGCTCTCCTTAGTTGTCTTAAGCGTCCTCATCTAGTAATCTTTGTTTTGTTTTGTTTTTCTACATTTAAAATATAAAATATGTGGAAGCAAATATTCAATAATAACACTGATAGGGCTCATACTCCTAGTAAAGTGTGTCTGTACCCAAGGGCTAGTCCCTTTTGTGACTTAGCTGGCTCACAAGGGAATCTCAGGTGAAAAGAATGTTTGTGCAAATAACTATCTCATGCATTTTAAGAATTTTGTACAAGTCAAGGTTATACATTTCCCCTCCCCTTTCCCTTCCTCCTAAACCAATAAGAGTTGTTGCTATTCCATCTGTCTTCTGCAAGTCGGTTTCACTAAATTGGACTAGAGAGTAAAGACAAAGACAGCTGTCTAGTTAAACAGGGTGGAGGAGGGGTTTATCTAACACTAAACGATTGCATTCATAAGTAATATAGCAGCAATTTGGGCTGAGTCACCCATCATACTCTCCATTTACCCGGAATTTAAATATGTAAAGTGACAGGTACATGAAATAGGAATAAAACTAAAGCAGTTTCCAGACTTTGGCACGAGCACACATAATACTTAGATTGCTTTGTTAGAAGGTGACTTGACAGTCGCTAAACAGATATATAAAATTACACATCCCCAGAAAACAAACACCCAAGGAGTTTAAACATCCTGGTCAAGTCTGCCCATCCCCCAGCTAGTTTCAAGTATAAGAAAAACAATAGGAACTGTTCACAGCAGAATTCCGCCTCCACGCAGTTAACTCTTCAAGCTTTCTTCTCCATCAGAGACAAAATTAAAGTCCAGGAAACTAAATCCATATGCTCCTCTGTGTTTAAATACTTAAAAGAGAGAGTTGAGAGAAGTAAACACTTGCCAGTTTCATTAGATTGGAGTAGGAGAAGGGTGACATCCAGCTTTTCCCCCAACTAGAACAGGAGGATAAACTTCTATTATAAGCATTGCCTGCAGGTAGGAGATAGGAGTTCCGCAGGTTTCCAGGTACCCAAGACTATGGACTGACAATGATTCCATAAAATGGTCTTTAGTGGGTATCTCCCATTTAAATGCTTATTAAAAAAAAAAAGTTACAGCCCCATAGGCGCTGGAAAGCAGCAGTGTCAATAGCAAGGCAGGAGGTGTGGGGAGCTGGGGGTGTGGGGAGCAGATAGATTCTTCTCGCTCTACCCTTTCTATGAACGGTTCTCCTTCCAGAGCCCCCTCTGGACTCTACTGGTTTCTCAGCACCACTTTCTCTGGCTCAGGAGAGCCTCTCTCTGAGACATCACCAGCATAAGAAGAGTCCACCTTACCTGTGGAATCAGACACAAGACAAGCACGTTCTCCAGAGGCGCCTCAGCGAACGCTCTGCCACTTCAAGATTCAGCTCGTGCGCCTGAATCGTATCAGTTTTTGAAAAGCTTGTTTGAAGTCATCATTGGACTTGGTATAGATGATGGGGTTAATGAGGGAATTGAGATATCCTAGCCAATTAAAGAAGTCAAAGATGGCCAGGTGGAACCAGCAGGCGTTATCACAGATAGGTAATGCCAGGGAGATGATAAAGAAAGGCAGCCAGCAGACGATGAAGGCTCCTAAAATTATCCCAAGCGTTCTGGTGGCTTTTCGCTCCCTAGCGGCCATGAGCTTCTTCTTTTCCAGGAGAGCGTCAGAGACTTTCACCTTTACTTGGTTCACATACACTGGGGACCCGGATTCACTGGGTCCCTCGGGGACTCTAGAGTTAATGGAGGTGCCCGAGGAAGAGGATCCCGGGGAATCGGTGATCAGTTGAGCCCGAGTTAGACGTTTGCCCGTCCTGTTGGGTGTCTGTTTCAAAATCCGAGAACGAGCTTCCACATAGATGCGACCATAAAGGGCAATAAGCAGCAGGGTGGGGAAGTAGAAGGCGCCCACAGTAGAATAGACTGTATAGAGAATGTGGTCTGTGTTCACTGAGCAGTCTGCCACCTCCTCGGCCTTGGCCTGGCGCCAGAAAAGTGGGGGCATGGAGATGGATACAGAGAAGACCCATACCATAACAATCATTCCAGCTGCTCTCTTGGGAGTCCTTTTAGCCGAATACTCTACTGCGTCTGTAATGGCCCAGTAGCGGTCCAGTGCGATAACACAGAGATGCAGTATGGAAGCTGTGCAACAGGTAATGTCCGAGGACAGCCAGAAATCACAGACAACCTGGCCCAGAGTCCACCTGCCGGTGACCGTGTACATAGTGCTAATGGGCATCACCAGGATAGACACAAGCAAGTCAGTCACTGCCAGGGAGGCGATCAGGTAGTTGGCAGGAGTGTGCAGCTTCCTAGTCCGAGAGACCGTGGCGATTACAAAGGCATTGGAGAGCGTGGTGGCCAAGGTGATGAGTGCAAGGAATGTGGCCAGAAGCACCTTCCAAGGGAGTGCAATCGAGTCCTGGTATGGCTCCAGATCCCGAGAGCTGCAGTTGGGATTCGGGAAGGTAGAATGATTAGTCTGCGAGGAGGTCAGGGAACCCGAGGCTGGAGGAGAGCACTGACGGCTGGGCTGTTCCATTGCGCCCCTCGCCCTGCTTTCAGAGCAGGTGGCGCGCAGCTCCAGATCATGGACTGGCGATATAGAGCAGGCTAATCTGGAGGGTGGAGACAGAAATAGGAAGGTTGGGTCCCCGGGATATCTAGTTGATAGGAGGGATAAATGAGCACTCCCCGACAGCCAATAGTGTCCAGGAGTTTCTCTGGCACTGGGACAGCCCAAATGCCCCGCTGCCCAAAGAGAGCGCGAAAGATGTCACGGGTGCGGCAGGCAGCCCTGCCAAGTAGGGCGCGTCCCCGTACACTCTGTCCCCATACTCTTACCTATATCTCCTTACCCAGCCCTTGGGAAGCGAAAGAGTCCCTTCTGCTCTCTTCTCTTGCGCTCAACCCAGTCACAATAAGTCTCCAGTCCTCAGCTCTTCTAAGCAAGCATATTTGGATCCACTAATTGTAATGATCCTTGGAGAAGGCGTACTTCTGCTTCTTTTCCAAATCCTCTGAGCTGAGCGTGCGTTCGGGCGCGGTTTTTGGTTGGTCTGCTTTTTTTTTCTTTTTTTTCTTTTCCCTCACCTTTCTTTACCACCACCACCCCCAAGGGTTTCTTAGCCCAGAAGCCACGAGACACTCCCCACTCTGGTCACTGGAGTTTCAAGTCACAGACAGGAAGAAAGGGAGGTGAAGACTCAGCATCTGCCCTCCCGTCCCGTCTGGCCTTTTCTGTCCAGAATGCCAGCTCCGAAAACCGAGAGAAGTAGCTGCCAGGCGAGGGCACAACTGCCTTTGGAGCTGGGTGGGGTGTACCCAAGAGGGAGGTTGCCCGAGTTGTTTCTCCTTGCCTTGCTCAGTACCTCTCCACTTCCTTCTAGATTTCTCTTCACGCGCCCGCCACCGGAGCCACTTGCCCCGCAGAGAAACTGAAGCTAATGTCAAGCGAAGGGGGCCGGGGCCGGGGCCAGGGCTCCTGCTCCTGGGTTGACTCCGCCCTGCGGGCAACACTCCGTGCCATCCCACCCGTCCTCTCTCTGGGTCAGGAAGACCTGAAGCTGCTGCGGTGTTCGTGCTCGTGCTGGTGCAGGTGCCTGCAGGAGCAGGAGAAGAGAGCTAGAGTATACTGTGGGAACAGCAGCGCTGTCCGCCCTTCTTATATAGAGTCCTGCGCTAGCCAGCCCAAGCCCTAGCCTGGCAACTCGTGCTGCTGCCGCCCGCTGGAGTGCGGACTCAGGGTCCCCGCCCCCAGCGCCCAGCCTTTTTCCTGCTCTCCCTCCCTCTCTTGTCTCCCCAGGAAGCTCCCGCGGGGTCCTAATGCCGAACTAAATCATTCTCCACCATCTCCCACCTATATCCTATATCCTAACCTGGGCTGCCACCGCAGCATTCCTGGTTTTAGTGCAGGCCCCCTTCCCCACGCCCTAATATTTTCTGGTCTCTTTTAGGCCCACGCCCTCCACACCACCAGCCTCTTATCTTTGGAGTAAAGCACTCCAGCTTTACTCTCCTTACCCTAGGTCCTCCCACCAGGCTGTGCATAAGTATTCCTTAACCCCTGTGGGACTCAATATCTGAGCCCACCCCAAGCTGCCGCATACTTCCCAACCCTTAAGCCCCACCCTAGATAAGAAACAAACGAAGTGAACTGGAATGGCGAAGCGGGGGGGCGGGGGGGAGAAGGGGGGAGGGATGACCAAAGGATTATGTTCACTACATAAAATTTCCTAATTAAATCAATATATATATCTGGGTGTAAGAAGATAATTAAGTCATGCACAACTGTCTGTGTAATAAAGACCGTTTTCCCCCAAATGGATCTTACAAAACAATGTCTTTCATTCATACCTAAAACCCAATGTAATAATAAAGCAAAATTAGTCTTTATTGAACAGGTAGGTCAATCCTACCTGTAATTAAATGAACCCTTCTTTCTCAAGTTTCTTCAGCGTTTGTTTAGGAAATTTTAAATCAAAGCATGGAGGAAACTATAAGTATACTTTCTAAGGGAGCCTAGAGTTAAGTTAAAGGATATTTAACAGCGAATCAATTTGCATAAATAAGCATAGCTTATGTTACTTGCAGCTTCATAATCATTATCATCTCCATCCATCAACTTTATCAAAAGCATTTATTAAGTACTTGGGCTGCAGTGAAGATGAAGAGGTGGGAGAGAAAGATTTGTCACAAGTATATTATTTGGACTTAAAACTTAAGATCTGCTGTCAAGGACATTGACTTAGAATAAAGATGTTACACTACCGTAAGGGCAGACTGTTTACATTATTCGGAAGTCACGTCCAGGCGGTGCCTATTTATAGAAGGGGTAGTCGGGAAAGGGTTACTAGATCACTACTCCCTCTACTCAATTTGAAACAAGACCCTTCTCCACTACGGACAGACTAGTCTGTCACCACCACATTTAGCACCTATTCACTTTGCATGCCTCTGTTTGGCAAGTTTTTACTCATTGCGAAGCGAAATCAGAAGACACTAGCTCTTCGCAAACAGCAGCAGCTTGGCTCGCTGTAGGCAAATTCTGAAGGCACAAAATTTGTTGGGAATCCCTGAAGTGTTGGCTTTACCGTATTTGGTATTGGACCCGGGTTGGGGGCTAAGAACCTCTCGCGGTCAACCTTCCTAAAGGGCAAACTTGTCTCAAAGAGGGGCTGTCGATATCTAGTGGATAAGGTGTTGTCAGGGTCGAACTTTCATTGTTTTGTTCCTTCAAGGAAAAAAACGAAGCGGGGGGAGGGGGGACGCGAGTCTTATCCATGCCGAAAGAGTGGTTATCCGGAAAAGTTATTTGTCGTAACCTATCCAGAAAACAGCTTAAGACTATGTATAACCAGGACAATTCATTCAACCTCTCTTATAGGCGGTATTACATATGCTGCAAGATTCTTCCCATGCACATCTCAAAGTCTGTCTTTATGTCTGTCCCTCTCTCACACACCCACACACAAATGCTCACATGCACACATTCGCATAAGTAACAAAAGATTTTTTTTTTCCCCAAAGCTCACTGGATAATTACATTTCTTTGAACCACATGCACAAATTCCACACTTAAAATTTTTAATATTGGAAAATGTACAAAATAAAAATATACTAAAAGTGTGCCTGGGTAGGCACCATGTTTATCTTTTAAATCTCTCAAATGTGTGTATACCTACAGAGTTTATTTTATAAATCTAATATATGCCATCCTATATGTAACTTTTTTGCCAGCTACACTTGCTTCAAGTAGAAATCCAGTTTCCTTACATATATCCATAGACTAGCTGATCTTCAATTACTACTATCACAGCCATCTCATTTGACTTTCTTTTGAAAAAGTATGCAGAGAACCAGTGAGCCTAGAGCTCAACAAGTGGGTTGGGGGGGGGGGGGCAGTGAATATGTGAGAGCCAAGTTGATCCAGGAGGAAGACCAGCCAAACTCTGCTTTAATAATTAACCCCAAACCTGTGTTTGACCACATAATAACGTGCTGCTCCCTTCCTCAAATGACAAGTCATCATGGTGTCAGGCATTCCAGAAGTGGCTATACAAGGGAGCCTGGAGCACTATTGAAAGCCTAGCCCTGAGGTTGGAATTATACATTCCAAAACCCTTTTCCCTGCACCAGCAAAGAAAGTACCAGCTGGTTAATATGGGAGAGAGTGGGGAATGTTAAAATGTTATAGCTCTCCCCTTGGGGTGAGAAAACAAATTCAAGAAATGACTGAAGCAGTCAAGAAAGGAAGACTTGGGGCTTACAACAGAATCCTCAAAGTTAGCAGTGCAGTTCTGAGTCTTCTTCCCCAATTCCTTCTCTTTTCTGCTCTGAGTCAAATTCAGTTCTTGCCTTATAGGCAGTATCTATAGAAGCTTCTCTATCTTTCCTAGTAAGGAGGAAGGAGTTTAGGAGAATCTGCAGAAGAAACCAGGAGTGTTTCTATATCTAGACAACTCTTATTTCAAAGCTAGAGAACTCCAGTCTTCTCTGGGGATTGAATTAAAGGGGAAACAGAGGAAGACGCCCCAACACTAGCTTTCTGACAGTAGAAATCCCGAAGGAGTTGGTGACCACCTGACATTTGCAAGTTGCTCAATCTGTCTCACGAGCTGTTCCTTCTGGCAAGTGCAGATTCCTTAAAATCATCAGTCTTTCAGTTGTTCAGTAAATGAACTGCTTGAAGCATCAGTGGTCAACCCACCTTGAAAATTAGCAGAGACTAGAGCCAAAAAAACTTTAGAGGAGAGGGTCTACTCATGTTGCCTGTCAGTCCTTTTCTAAATGCCTATGACATACTGAAAGAATCTGATCCCATAAGCAATATAAGGAATAGACAGGATTAATAGTAGAAGACACTGAATAAGAGTTCCTCATGTATTTCTTATCCACCTATGTATTTCAGTCTGAGTCAATGATGTTCTAGTCTATGGAAATAGGAATTGCATTTCTGATAGATATAATGTATAATCTTGGTACACTTTACTTCTTAGGTAGAGTGGGTATGGCAGGTCACTAAGAAAGTACTAGTAATTATGAACTTCAAATGTGCTAAGAAATATTTTGTTTCTGATGTGTTTTGTCTGTGATTTCATCCTCATAGAAAACTCCATATGAGGAATGTCATTTATCAAAGGAAATCAGCAGCATTAGAGTAGCCTGTGGCAGAGGAGGACAATGGGGACTTAGATGACTTCTCCAGGGAAACACTGCCAGTAAATGTCAGAGGCAAGACTTCAACACAGGGCTTTTTGACATTTAGGCCAGCTTTATATACACTAAGCTATACTGGTTCTAAGTATTATATACATTCTATAAATCATAGCCCCCATTGCAAAAAATGATTACTGGCTATGTTCCTATTTCAAATATATATTATGTGTCCCTGAATTAAGAGACCCAAGTCACCTTCCCCTTTTTAACTGTTGGAAGAAAAACTCCACCAAGTGATTTGCTACAGAAAACAAGGAATCTCCAAGAAGGATTGGGTTGTCTTCATTAGATAAGACTGAAGTAGAAGAGAGGTTTAAAGATGGGGAAGGGAAACAGAAAAGTGAAGGTATGCACAAGAGGATAGAAGAAACTACCTGACAAAGTTATAATTAACTAGATGCTGAAAGTTAATTTAGGAAGAAGTTAAATGTTACTTCTTGGGGAAAATGGTAGAATTTGTATTTGAAGAGAAGTGGGTGAATTGAAAAGGAAAGGTAGGAAATCCAGTTGCAGAGGCAGACACTGCTTCTGCTGTTCTTAGTAATCATTAGGGAGCTGTCCATGAAGAGTCCTGGAAAAAAAAATAGTGCATTTGACAGCTAGCCTAAGAAAATAGTAATAGCAATCAGGGTATTCTCTAGCTCTTATTTCCAGAAAATAGTGTCACATTAATGACAGTAGTTTAGTTTTTCTTTTACAAATAGAGACAAGTAACTTGTAATTTATTGTTTTTATTACCATATTTAATGTGCCTGTTCAAGATCATGCCCAGAATATTCACTAACATTACCATGAAACTATGAGTAAAAGCAAATACTATCCAATTAGTTGTATAAAGAAGTAAATGTATCAGGCCACACAAAGGTCTAAGACATATCTCCAAGGTAAAAAAGGTAAAACTATTATTTATTGTTTGTGGTACTCATTAGAACTGTGCTTGAAATTATAACATCTTCAGTGATTCCAGGATTTCGGTATGAATTAGGAAAGCAGAAATGCACTATAACATGAAATGTAAATCTATATCAAATTGTGACAATCAAAATTCACATAGGTATAATTAGCTTCAGTGTTTCCATATGAATTTCTTCTATTTATAATCATTTATCAGGATGAGTTCTGACAAGTATCTTATTTATCCCATCAACATAAATCAGATACTTTAAGGGATATGATAATTATAATAATATTTCATTTATACAATTCTCTTGAGTTTTACAAAGTACTTATCCCTTCAAAGCTGTGTAGTAATAGTAGTACATAGTAAAAGCATTAATATTTCCATTTTACATATGAGGAAATGGTAGAGATGGTTGAGACTTGCTCAAAGTCACAAAGCTCTAGAGGTAAGGTGGGAAATCCCCTGTTCAGCTGGATTTGCCCTTTGGCTGGATATAGTTTAGTCAGTTCTGAGTAATGTCCCTGGAGCCCAGAAAGAATTTCTCTCCTGTTTGAAGATTATGTCTGTATTGTTCATAATGGATCCTTTGAAATGGTAAGCACAAAAATCACTTTACAAGCTCATAATCAGTTATGAGCTCATCAAAGTTCCAAAAAAGTAAATGATAAAAGGTCATATCACTCTGAAACCCTGTGCACAAGTGACTTGCAACATGTAACTAGAACAATTTACCCAACATTCTTCAGAATTTACTAAACTCGTATCGTAAACTCCACCTCACCCTTTCTCACCTCCTCTACAATTTCATTTTTTACTCCCTCAGCATCTCCCTCCCTCCCTCTCTCCTTCCCACCCTCCCTCAGCATCTCCCTCCCTCCCTCTCTCCTTCCCACCCTCCCTCCCTACCTCTCTCCCTCCATTCCTTGTTCCTTTCTCCCTTCCTCACAATTTCTTCTTCTTTCTTTCTTTCTTTCTTTCTTTCTTTCTTTCTTTCTTTCTTTCTTTCTTTCTTTCTTTCTTTCTTTCTTTCTTTCTTTCTTTCTTTCTTTCTTTCTTTCTTTCTTTCTTTCTTTCTTTCTTCCTTCCTTCCTTCCTTCCTTCCTTCCTTCCTTCCTTTCTCTTTTACATCTAAAAATATGATTCCCATCTTCTCTGTGACAATTTTCCTTCACTCTCTCTCTCTTGCTCCTTTTTTCTCCATTTCAGTATTTCTTCTCTCTCTTTATCTTTTCTTGTTCTCTTTTCCCCTTTCTCAGATTCCAGCTTTCTTTTCTATCTTGTAATAGTGAAGGGAACTTAAAAGGAGAAGGGACCAGTGAACAGCTATTTTGGGGGATTGAGTTCTGTGTGACACTTCCTCTGTCTTTCCACTGAGCCAAGCAGGCACTAATGGAGTTCATTAGTCAGTCAAACTAGAGGGTAAGTCTACTCCCCACAGCTTTCCTTCTAATTTTGATAGATGGAAATTCCCCTTCTATTACATAAACTCTGAATACATTCTATTATAATTTTATCTAATTAATATATATATATATTTAATTGAGCACAAAATATAATTGGAATTTATTTTAAAATATTTATTGAATTATAGGATATGTGATAAATATTGAAATATGATTTGAACATTTTATGCAGTTATGATAAGAATAATAAAAACTTTAAGCAATAAAAAATAATTACTCTTTAAAAAATGTAAAGAGCAGCAGAAAACCATAAAAATATATGTAATCTTTAATTGATTAGGGTTGATGACCTTTAAGAAAAATAAAGAGATGCTTACTATTTCTTAAGTATAAATTGGAGAATTATTCCAATACAGTTAAGTATCTTGGAATAGTAAAAAGAAAATATTGAAACACCAAAATACTTGTGGTAGTTTACTTAACTTCCCTGAGTTTATTTTCTGAAATAAGCCTTTCCAAAATTCTCCTTAACACATTCTCTTCAAGATTAACCCTATATAACTGAGTATGCAGGCACACACATATAGATATGCATATGTCTGTATACATATATAGTATCCATTCATAACTATTTGAATCTGTCACTGCCATCACACAGTGAGTTCTTTAAGGATTTAAGTTATGCTGTTGTTCTGATTGTTGCCTTTCTTTGTATTACCAGCACTCAACAAAGTATCTGGTATATAGTAGGTGCTTAACAAATGCTAATTGACTTGACTAGATTGAGTTTTACCACAGGTCATAAACTTTAAAGAGTTGAACAAATGTGAACAGTTATGGGTAGAATTATAAGGTTAGAACTTGAAGGGATATCAATGCAACCATCTTAGTTTATATATGAGGAAACTGAGCTTCATAGATATTAAACAGTTTCCTCAAGGTAAATAGGTAGTAAGTGACAGGGGTAGGATTTGAATTCAGGTTTCTTAGCAAAACCAGCAATTTTCCTTCTGTTCCACATTTTTGTGTTTCTAGTCATTATTGTGTAAGTATGTAGTCCTTCCTTACCCCCTCCAGAACTATTTGGCAATAGTAATCTTGCCAATGATTATTGAAAACTAAAAAGAATGCAAAAAGGAAATTAGAATAACCAAAATAGATGTTAAGTTTATATACCAAAATTCATGTACTTCATTAGTAAGAAAGATCCTTAGGTCTTCATTCAGAGTCTATTTACTGTCCCTTTATATACTCTAGTCATCATTTCATATATGTGATTTTTGATACCAGAGAAAATGAGGAGAAGCAATTTGAAGTAAGAAAAGGGGCTGTTGCAGGCAGTCAAGGAGATAACTTGATAAAAAGAAGTTTCTGTTGTTGTTGTACCTACTCTTTGTGACCCCATTTGAGATTTTCTTGGCAAAGATATTGGAATTCTTTGCCATTTCTTTCCCCAACATTTTACAGATGAGGAAACTAAAGCTAACAGGGTTAATTAAGTAGAATCACATAGCTAGTAAGTGTCAGAGGCCATATTTGAACTCAGGAAGATGAGTCTTCCCATTTCTCAGATCAGTACTCTATCCACTGAACCACCTTGCTAACAAAAAAAGTAAATGACACAAAACCACATTTAGAAACTTAAACACACTGTAGTTTGGGACTATTTAGTTTAGGAGCAAATAACTGCACATCGTAGTAAAAAATTCTCAAGTAACAGCAAGTAAAAGTTAAGATCAAAGGAATATTTCTATCCAAAATAAGTAAAATAAGAAAAATTACTAGTGTTCACATAGGTAAGGCAACAGCTATATAAAAACAAAACCATTAATAAAAATTCATTCCTTAAGAAGTCACTAAACCCTCAGCTTTACTACTCTCAAAAGGCTTGAAGAAGTTAAATTGGCTCTGAAAGATAATCAATCAATAAGCAATATCTAAGAACTTACTGCCAGACATGGAGCAAAGCACTGGGAGAGCAAAGATTAAAAACCTGCCTTCAAAGAGTTTACATTCTAGTGCATGCATAAATTATGTATGTATGTATGCATGTATAAATTTAAAAATTCACAAATACATATCTATACAAAATAGCCAAATACAAAGCATTTAGCTGAGGATTCTGAATTGGACCATAAAGGTAGATCTTTAGGATTTGCTACTAAAATGTAGGAATGGGAAGTAATATTTTATGTACCCCACCTCTGATACTCCAAATCACTTTATTTTTCTGAACATTTTTTCCATGTAAAATGAGGATGTTTAGTTATTTTACTTTCCTCATAAGATTATTGTGTCAAATGAGATCATTCTTTTTTTAAATTTATTTAGTCAATTGAGAACATTATTCCTTGGTTACAAGAATCATATTCTTTCCCTCCCTCCTCTCCCCCCATCCTTCCCATAGCCAACACACAATTCCACATGTGTCCCTGATCAGAACCTATTTCCATGTTGTTGGTGTTTGCATTAGGATACTCATTTAGAATCTACATACCCAGTCATACCCCCCTCAACCCATGTAATCAAGCAGTTGTTTTTCTTCTGTGTTCCTAGTCCCACTATTTTTCCTCTGAATGTGGGTAGTTTTCTTTCTCATAGATCCCTCCTAGTTGTTCAGGATGACTGCATTGCCACTAATGGAGAAGTCCATTACATTCGATTTGACACAGTGTATCGGTTTCTGCTTACAATGTTCTCCTGATTCTGCTCCTTTCACTCTGCATCACTTCCTGGAGGTTGTTTCAGTTCCCATGGAATTCCTCTAGTTTATTATTTCATTGTGCACAATAGTATTCCATCACCAACCTATACCACAATTTGTTCAGCCATTTCCCAATTGAAAGGCATCCCCTCATTTTCCAATTTTTTGCATCTATGTGCATTAAGGAGATTGGTCTATAGTTTTCTTTCTCTGTTTTTGACCTGTCTGGTTTTGGAATCAGTACCATATTTGCATCATAAAAGGAATTTGGTTGAACTCCTTCCTTGCTTATTCTGTCAAATAGTTTGTATAATATTGGGATTAGCTGTTCTTTGAATGTTTGATAAAATTCATTTGTGAATCCATCTCAACCTGTGGATTTTTTCTTACATAGTTTTTTGATGGCTTGTTCAATTTCTTTTTCTGATATGGGGTTGTTCAGGTATTCTATTTCTTCCTCTGTTAGGCTAGGCAATTTATATTTTTGTAAATATTCATATCACCTAGATTGCCATATTTATTGCCATATAATTGGGCATAATAAATTTTAATGATTGCCTTAATTTCCTCTTCATTAGAGATAAGGTCTGCCTTTTCATCTTGGATACTATCAATTTGGTTTTCTTCTTTCCTTTTTTAAATTAGATTGACCAATACTTTTTCTATTTTATTCATTTTTTTAAAAATACCAGTTTCTAGGCTTACTTATTAAACCAATAGTTCTTTCACTTTCAGTTTTATTAATTTCTTCTTTGAGTTTTAGGATCTCTAATTTAGTCTTTATCTGAGCATTTTTAATTTGTTCACTTTCTAGTTTTTAATTTGCATGCCCAATTCATTGACCTCTGCCCTCCCTAATTTGTTAATATATGAATTCGAAGATATAAATTTCCCCCTGAGTACTGCTTTGGCTGCATCCCATTGATTTTAAAAAGATGTCTCATCATTATCACTTTCTTCAATGAAATTATTAATTGTTTCTATGATTTGTTCTTTAACTTATTTTGGCAAATCCTATTGTTTAATTTCCAATTAATTTTTGATTTACCTCTCCATATACCTTTATTAATTATTATTTTCATTGCATTGTGGTCTGAGAAGGTTGCATTTATTATTTCTGCTCTTTTGCACTTGTTTGCAATGTTTTTATGCCCTACTACATGGTCAATATTTGTGAATGTACCATGTGCTGCTGAAAAGAAGGTGTATTCCCCTATTTATTTTTCTCCACATGTCTATTAACTCTAATTTTTCTAAGATTTCATTCATGTCTCTTAACTCTTTCTTATTTATTTTTTGGTTTGATTTATCTAGTTCTGACAGAGGAAGGTTCAGGTCTCCCACTTGTATAGTTTTTCTATCTACTGCATCCTTGAGCTCCACTAGTTTCTCTTTTAGAAATTTGGATGCTATGCCATTTGGTGCATACATGTTGAGTACTGATATTTCCTCATTGTCTATCCTGCCTCTTATCAGGATATAATTACCTTCCCTATCTCTTTTAACTAGATCTGTTTTTACTTTAGCTTTGTCAGATATCATGATTATGACTCCTACCTTCTTTTTATCAGTTGATGCCCAATAGATTTGGCTTTATCCTCTTACTTTTACCCTATGTGTGTCTACCTTCCTCATGTGTGTTTCTTGTAGACAGCATATGGTAGGGTTTTGGATTCTAATCCACTCTGCTATTCGCTTGTGTTTTATGGGTGAGTTCATTCCATTCACATTCAGAGTTAGGATTACCAGCTATGTATTTCCCAGCATTTTGATTTCCCCTCTTAGTCCTGCCCTTTCTTCTTTCACTATTTTCTTCTACACCAGTGTTTTGGTTTTAATCAGTCCCCCTAATTCCCACCCTTATTTTACTTCCCTTTCTTCCCCCCTTACTTATTCCACTCTTATTTTCTTTACAGTCTTTTTAAACTGACCCCCACCCTCTCCCTCCCTTGTATTGCTTTCCTCCCCACCAGTTCATTTGTTATCCTTCTACTTCCCTGTAGGGCACAAATCAATTCTCTGCCCCAATGTATTTGATTATTCTTCCCTCTTTGAGTCAATTTTAAAGCACGTAAGAATTGAATATTTCCTGTCTCCAACCTCTTTAACCTTCCAGTGTATTGATGTTCTCCCCCCCCCACTATGTGCTTCTTTCTGACATGCAAATTTACCCAATTTTGTTTCTTTTCCCATTTCTCTCATTATTAAGCTCTTTGTTAAACTCTAGTTATATATATATATATATATATATATATATACGTATTTATGCATATGTATATCTATATACATATTTATGCCTTGGCATTTTATCCTATACATTTTGTCACTGTTCCAGCTAAGTATAATTCTTCTAGATACCTAGGTGATAATAACAGTTTTTAAGAGTTACCCATATCCTCTTTTCTCATATGGATACATATCATTTTAACTTATTAAGTCCCTTAAATTTTTTTGTTTTATTTTGTTTCCCTTTTTTCCCCCTTTTCATAATGATCTTTTGATGATTCTCTTAGGGTTGTCTGTTTGGGCATCAAATTTCTGTTCAGGTCTGGTATTTTCTTTACAAATCCTTGGAATTCTTCTATTTTATTAAATGACCACACTTTCCCCCTTAAGAATATAGTCAGTTTTGCTGGGTAGTTGATTCTTGGTTGTAGATCTAGTTCCCTTGTTTTCTAGAATATCATATTCTACATCTTTTAGTCCTTCAGTGTAGATGCAGCCAGATCCTGTGTTATCCTCACTGTGATTCCATAGTATTTGAATGACTTCTTCTTAGCAGATTGTAATATTTTTAACTTGATAAGATAGTTCTTGAATTTGGCTATAACATTCCTGGGTATAGTCAGTTGGGGATTAAGTACAGGAGGTGATCTGTGGATTCTTTCAATCTCTACTTTTCCCTCTTATTCTAGAATGTTGGGGCAGTTTTCTTGTATAAATTTCCTGTAGGATGATGTGCAGGCTTTTTCTTTTGTTATGGTATTCTGGTAGACCAGTGACTCTTAAGTTGTCTCTCCTGGAATGATTTTCTAAATCTTCTGTTTTGTGAATGAGTTGTTTCATATTTTCCTCAATTTTTTCATTCTTTTGATTTTGTTTTATAGTTTCCTGCTTCCTTGTGAAATCACTTGCTTCTAATTGTTGCATTCTGGTTTTGAAAAACTGAATTTCATCCCTGGCTTTTTGGTCATCCTTTTCATTCTGCTCTGATTTTCTTTGGAGGTCATCTTTCATTCTCTTTACCTCATCTCTCATCTCCTTTTCCTCATCTTTCATCTCCTTTGCCTCATGTTTCGTATTCTTTGCCTCATCTTTCATGTCCTTTGCCTCATTTTCAAGTTGATTAATTTTGTCTTTCAAGACACTATTTTCTCATTTTAGCTCAAGTGCCTCTGTGTCTAGATGACTTATCTTGCTTTTTAAGTTCTTTTCCCAGTTGTCTTCAGCTTTTCTTAATTGTGTTTTGAATTGTATTTTGAGTTCTTCCAAAGCCTGTATCCAATTTGCTGGAGTTTCTGTGTTTTTGCTTGATCCTCCTATGTTATATTTGCTCTTCGTTCATTGACTGGATAGAAGCTGTCAATTGTAATTTCTTTTTTCTTTTTCTGTTGTTTGCTAATATTTGCCCCCTTTTCCCCCCTGTAGTTGCCTACTTTCTTTCTCCTCTCATTATGTGTTGGATCTGTGCATTGGGCTTTTCTGTCAACCTTCACCCTTGGAGTTTAGCAAGGCTCTTAGAGCAGTCTGTGGGGGAGGGGTGTTGGAACTTGAGCTTCCCTGCCTTCTGGAGGTTTGATAAGATTAAGCCCAGGGATGTTGAACTTGCAGAGCTAGATGTGCCCTGAGGCCAAAACCTTGGGAAGGGGTGGGAGGCGACATGGAGTGTCTTGGTTGTGACTAGGCTGCCTGCTCTGAGCTTCTTCTCCAACTGTTTCCCCACCTCCTGGGTTCAAAGCCCTGAGCCTGGCACAGCTTTGCCAGCAAGGTACTCCCTCCAGACTAGTGCACTTGCCCACCCAGAGATTCCAGCCACTGCCAGAGGCTCAGTACTATAGGTGGGGGAGGGATCCTGGGACTTTCCTTCCCCTTAAACCAGAGTGTTCTTGAAATCAGGCTTTTTGGAGGGTGTATCTTTTATGTTGAGTTCAGTTTGCTTTTCAGTCCTCTAGGAGCATTTGGTTTATAATCAGTGAGTAAAGATTTCAGAGGTCTGAACTTTCGCTGCCTCTATGCCTCTATCTTGACTCTGCCTCTCTGAAATAATTCTTTAATCCTTAAAACATTATGTAAATATTATTATTAGTGATAATAACTTTTCTTCATGTTTCTGACACTACTGGGAGAGTATAGGAGCCATCAGTCAGTGGTACAGATGAATACATTTGAAAAACGGTTCTTTCCAAAAGAGACTACAAACTAGACTCTAAGTGAAGATCATACTGAGGCTGTAGAGGAATTCACCTTTCCCTATATACTAAGGAAACATATTTTTCAGAGAAACTATAAGAACCAAGCTTTAGAACAAGAGAATAATGGGGAGCACTAATATTTTGATTGTTCACACTCTATAGATATAATTAAAATGAGAAACTATAAGCATGAGTGTTCAAAATTACCAGAAAGGCTGGATTTGGTAGCAAAAGGTGATAGCAGTGAGAACTATCTAAACAGGATTTCTTTCTTGTAGTTCATTGATGCTACAGATGGCAAAATGACATTGCTTTTGGAACTGCTTGTAAAATCCAAATGAGAACCAATGGCTGGGCAAGATCATGTTCATCACAATTTGGAGGTAATTTCTGCCTTTTTCTGTTTTGCCACCACAGATCACAGATGGAGCCCTGTAATGGGATGTGAACAATCAAAGAGAATTCAAAATTTTATATTTCCATTGCCCCCTTGGCCTAGACTAAAAAATGCCAGGAGCTCATAAAATAATGATCAGCTAAAAAATTATCAGAAGGGAATGATGAACATAAAAATATTTCCCTGTTTGTTTTCTAAATTCATGTTTCCAAGTTCAACTAAGCAGCTGATTATCAGGAGCAGAGCTGGGACCTGCAGAATTATGCATATTTAATCACTCTAAATATTTAAATTGGTCACTGGAAAAATATTTACTTTTCTTTGTATGTGCCATTCAATGCTAATTGCACCCCCATTTTATAACTCAAGCTCAGATTTGAAAATGAAGCCAAAGAACATAGTTGCATTCCTAAGTTCTGTTCATTTATTACATATCTTGCTAAAGCTATCATGTTCTACACTTCCCATTAGTGATGGTAGACATCTGTTGCCTGGCCTTCTCAGCTGGTTTGGGATGATCATTTTTCAGTACTTGCTTTGTCTCTTCTTCTCAATCTGAAATTTTCCATTTTTAAGAATTTAAAACAGGTGTGCTTCTTTTCTAAAATAAAAGATGCATCGTTCTTCTCACTTTATTTAGTTTATTGCCCTGCCTTGGGCAGAAAGGAATGTTGGCATTAAAAGAAATGTTAGCCCACAGTCATATTTTCTTCCATGCTTTTAACTTTTTCTGTGTAACAATGCATTTCCTCAATTATTCCAATTGGGAACATTCAGGGATAGAAGTTCTACAGGATTATAAAGAACATTACAGAACATCTAACCCACTAAGGGGGTTCAGTGGATATTGAGCCTGGGGTCAAGAAGACCTGAATTCAAATTTAGCTTTAGGCACTTAGTGGCTATGTGTCCGTGGGCAAGTCACTTAACCCATGTTTGTTGTATTCTACTGGAGAAAGAAATGGCAAACCATTCTAATTGTTCATGCTCAGAGTCACAGACACTCATCTGCCTAACTTCAAATCTATCCAGCTATTTGTCATATATAAGTCATTTAATTCTGTGAGCCTCAGTTTCCTCATCTATTAAATGAGCTAGAGAAGGAAATGGCAAACCATTCCAGTAGCTTTTGCATGAACCTCCCCACCACCACCAAAGGGCAGACAATAAAAGTCTGACATGACTGAAATGACCAAACAATGACAATGATCCACCTCTCACCACCACCCCCACATATCCATTATTTTTATAGGAGAGTCCTAGAGAAGTAAAATGATTTGCCCAAAGTTATACATATTATTTTGGTATAAAATTTCAGAAGACATATTTGTGAAAGACAAGTATATATTATTCCCAATACCTCTTCTTCCTTCTCACCTCATGCCCTTCCCCTTAGTTTGCTTATATTTGCTTATATTCCATAAGTTTCCTTTAATGGATTTTTATCCAGGAACACTTCAAAATTCTGGTTCTCACAATGTTTTACCTGGAGTCTCTTTTCTTTTCCCTCTATACTACTTCATTTGGTGATTTCATCAGCTTCATGATTCAATTATTATATCTATGCTGGTGATTCTCACATCTGCTTATCCATTTCTAACATCTTTGCTGATCTCTAGTCTTGCATCTCCAGCTGTTTATTAGACATATTAAAATGGATGTCCTGTAGAGATAGTAAACTCAACATGATGAAAACTGAACTCATCTTTCCCTCCAAACCCTCCCCATCTTTTAAATTTTCCTTTTAGTAATGGAAGACATAACCATCCTCCTAGTCATTTAAACTTATTACCAGAGTGTCATCCTTGACTGCTCACTCTCTCTCACCCCATCATATCTAATTTGTTGCTAAGGCCTTTATATTTTACCATTATAACATCTCTCAATATATAATCCTCTCCTCTAATTCTGCCATTACTCTAAGATAGATTCTTATTACCTCATGCCTGGACTATTGCAATAATAGTCTGATCAATAAATTCCAGTGGCTTCCTATCAACTCCAGAATCAAATATAAATACTCTGTTTGAGTATAGAAAGTATTTAATAACATACCCCTTACCTTTCCATTCTTCTTACACTTTCCACTCTAACATACAGGCCTCCATTTTATTTTTTGAACCAGACAATACATCTTCCCTACTCTGGGCATTTCCACTGGCATCATGCATGGAATGTTTTCCCTTCTCATCTCTGCTTCTTGGATTGCCTTGATTCCTTTGAGCCTCATCCAAAACCCTCAATTCTCTAGGTAACCTTTCCTATTCTCTCTTAATTTTAGTGCTTTCCATCTGTTATTATTTCAAATATGTCTTTTACATAGCTTGTTTACACATAGTTATTTGAATGTTGTCCCCACATTTGATCATGAGCTCCTGAGAAAAAGGACTGTGTTTTACTTTTTGTTTTATCTCCAACACATAAAAGAACTGTGGTTCCTGATAATCAATGCTTATTGAGTGATTTCCTAACTACTTTGCATGCTGGAAGGTTGAGAGGGGAAGGAGATGAAGGTTTGGAAAGTGGGTTACCACATTGCTACAAATTACATTACACTCAATATCCTGGGCAAAACCCTGATGGAAGAAACATATTCCTATATTGTACATTGTTACTTTTGATGCCTCTCTGTTGTATTTCCCATTTAGCAAATCAACCAAGATGACTATAAATTTTTAATCAGAAATATTTTTAACATTTGTATTGTTTTTATTTTAGCTTTTCTTTTCTTTTTAAAATTTAATTTATATTAATTGTCCCCAGTTACATGTAAAAAGTTTCCACCACTTTTAAAGGAATTTAGAGTCTAGAATTCTCTCCCTCCTCCCTTCTCTTCCCTATTGCTGAGATGGTAATCAACCAATCAGAAATACTTATTAAACAAAAAAGTAAAGCAATAATAACTAAAACATAACATTTTACCCACAAACCTGTAACAATCTCCCACCAATATGCATAATATCTACAGAAGAGAGTGGGCACAAATTTAAGAAACCACAGCAGAGAGGCAAAAGAGGAAGGCAACTAACACCTCTACTCAGAGGATCTTAATAAACTTGATGTTTCCCCTCAATGACATTATAAACAGCAATTCACAATTGGGAAAGGTTGTTCCTTCTAGTTTCTCTGCACTCCTACTAAAGAGGGACACCTCTTCTGCTGTGGAGCCTGGGTCATTTTTCTTATGAGCTGCTGAGCCAGTGTTTAGCTCTTTCAGGAAAAAATAAGACAAATAAACAAAAAAATCCCAAACAAGCTCATAAACCTTATGCCTGGGATCTGCAAAGCCTATTTAGGCCTGCATCATTGCCTGGACTCCAAGAGGTTTATACCTCTCAGTGACAACAAAAGGTCTGAAGTCTGTTTCTAGATGAAACCAGAGGTCTCTTCTGAGCTCTAAACTTTAGTCTAGTTAAGCTCTATTCTACTTTATGGTCATTTCCCTCTCTATGAATCCTAAACTCATTTTAGCTCTCAGAAGCAGGAGGTAAGCTTTTCTCTTCATCCAGTTAGTTCTTCCAAAGCAGCAGGTAGCAGGGTAGCTCTAGCCCAAGCTGGAGGTTTCTCCTGTTCTCAGCACTGAAGATTCTTTGCATATTCTGCTCTGAGATTTATTCTAATCCACTTAAACTCTGGTTTTTACTGGTCTCCTACATTAAAGCATATTCTTTTGTGTGAAATAATCTACTTCTTTCTTATAGCGAGAAGGCAAAATATTCACAACTATCTGCAAAACTATTGTTATGTACCAGAAGACATGGTATATTGGATAGAGTGCTGGACCTGAAATCAGGAAGATTCATCTTCCCAAATTCAAATCTGGTCTCAGACATTCAGTGGCTATATGATCCTAGGCAAATCATTTAAACTCATCTGCCTCAATTTCTTCATCTGTAAAATGAGCTAGAGAAGGAAACAGTAAAACCATTCCACTATCTTTGGCAAGAAAACCCCAGTTGGGTTCACAAAGAGTGGGTCATGACTGAAAAATGACTGAATAACAAAAATTAGTTCATTTGCAGTTGCCTTAGAGTCACTAAATGGTTCTACATATAAGGAATTTCCATAATTAATCTTTACATCTTCATTTAAGTCACATGTAAATTCAATACTCAGAAACAGAACACTTTGACCATATTTACTTTTCTTTGTGGATCGCTTTCTGAGTGGTTCTCTCATACCTGCCCTTGCATTTATCCATGTAAATCAATAAAATTACCTAAATCATAAAGAGCCTTCCCTTTAAATTTATAAATATCTCTGAACTACAGTTGTTTTTAAATTAACTGAAGTTATCTTTTCTCTTTAGTGCATAATTTATCAAACTCAAATTTTCTCAAAGGAGATATCTTGTTCATTTTTACATAGAAAAATGTTCTAAGTGATTATTTCTGTTGGTAGTAACTGTTCTCTTTGTTGCTGGGTTATGTGTCCTACTCTGTGAAAGGGAGGAGAGAGAAAAGGATTAAGGGAGGGATGGAGGGAGGAAGGGAGGAAGAAAGGAAGGAAGGAAAGAATGAAGGAAGGGAGGGAGGGAAAGAGGAATAAAGGAAGGAAGGAAAGGAGGGAGGGAGGGAGACATGACATGACAAAGAGTTCTTTCTTTTATTCCATTCCTACCCCCAGAAAGAAATAATCATTCTCAAGGTTCAGAAGTTTCTCTTCTCTACCCCACATCACTCTGAATCATCATTATAAATGGGTTAATCTCTATTTAAAATTAAATTTTAGAATCCTTATAATGAAATCAAATTTAAATTATTGCAAATACATAATGCCTAGTGATGTAAATTTTCTTCTGTTAACATTTCTAAGGGAAAGCATACTGAATAATGAGTGTTATCACCTTTTGGCCCAGGTTCCTATTGTACCATAGAATTCCTGATGTACCTGAGTTCCAGATGGTCTTAAAATTTTCTGTCCAAAGGCCCAGGTGCATTTCCAAAAGCACAGGGCAAGGATTCAAGACTATATTGGACTAGTGAAGAAACCATTCCATTTCCTATAGCATCAAAGTAATACCCTGAAAGCAACTAAAATAATTATGATATCAAAATATCTTTTATTTATATGCATTTTACTTCTAAAAGTTCTTAGACCACTTTATAGATTTCTTCCACACCATATACATATACATATATAATATATACATACATATACGAGTATATATGCATATATGTTTATATATTCATATACAAATATATACAAATGTGTATATAAATGTGTATGTCTGTGTATATAAATATATGTGTATAAATTCAGCATCAATAAAGACAGATGAGATATTCCTCTTTTCCTTTTTAATTATATAGGAAAGCAGGCACAGATTGATTAACATCTTGTAGACAAGGGAGAAGTGTTTCATTGCTAAATTGTACCCTTTCCCTGCTGTTTGTCTACAGGGAGCTATAGAGAACATTAAAGTTAACTGCAGGAAATAAACTTTACTGATAAACAAATTTAAGTATGTTAATCTGACCTGATATGACGCATCACACATTCAAGATATTTCCTTTGGAAATCTCTCTTCAAACATTTTGAAACAAAGATTTTGCAGGACAAAAATAATTCTCACATTAATATTTTGCATCATATCTGTTAATTTCTTGCCCAAATGTTTGTTTGTTTTCAGTTTGACACAGTCTTAGGGCCTAGAAATAAGTTTACAGTTGAGCCAGGACTAACAATCAGTCTTCCTGATTCTAATTTCCATGCCATATCCATTAGGCAGACATTTTCATCAGGCATGACATATAGCACAATATATGTTGCAAAGTGATCCCAGATGTGTGGGTCATAACAATTTTCCAAGATGGTTAACTCTCAAAAATTAAACCACCTTAGTGGGATTTCTGCCAACTTAATGGAGAGAGAAACATAGCTCTATTTTTCAGCAAGTTTCCCATTCAGTTGCCCTAATTAAAGGTAGGTAGCTATTTTATTACCTCCAATAGTATTTACTTTCCCTAATATGGATAATTGAGAGTTAATATATTAGTAAAAATGTCCATAGAGCTAACTAACACAGATTAATCCCCCTTGCCCCTCTAACAGTAGCAATGCAGAACATCATGCCCTTTTCTGGCATTTGGGAACAACCTAATATTGAGAGTTCTGATGTAACATGTCCTAGTCCATGGTTTGACAGACAATAATGACATGAAAGTTGATTTTCCTCAGCAAATGAGTTAGTCACTACTGATTCATTTGTTTTCCTTCTTACTGTGAAGGTAACAAGATACAGTGGAAGGAGCAACACGTTTTTGACTCAGAGCCTTTGATTTCAGTTCCCATGTCTGCTATTAATGAACTGTTTGATCTTGGGCAAGTCACTTCTTTTTTGAATTTTAGTATTCTTATATTAAAATGATAAAGTTAACTAGATATGTTCCAACGTTCCTTCCAGCTATTGGTCTATGTTCTCATTGCAATTACAATGCACAAAGATACACATTTTTCCTTCTTAGTGATGGAGTGCACAGCTTAGGTTTAGACACTCAATCCTTCATTTCCAGCTACACTTTCACTCATTCACCCTGGCTCATTGCATGATGTAGGAAAGTTGGATTATTCCTTACTGCCCATTGTCAATTCTAAGTACCACTTACTCAATAACCTCTCTCCCTTTGATGACTCAATCCAGATCTCCCATCTAATCAGAATTCTGGTAACTGTTATCTGGTGAGCTCCTGGGTACTCTTCTTTCCTCAGTGAATTCAGCACCTGGTTCATGGTCTTTCTCTGTTCTTTTGACTTCATATTGGGAGATTTCCACATACATATCAATATTCTCTCAAACATTCTAACTTTCCTGTTTCTTAATGTCCTCATATCCCATTTCCTATTTCCTTGCCAGCCCATTTCTATACACAAAAATATCATTACTCTTCATCTTGTGATTATTCACTTCTGTGTTCATGAACTCTAAAATTCCCAGTTTATTGTCATTCCACTTCTTCCTGTGCATTATAACAACAAACCATTTTGCTTTTCTTAACCAGTGCCTCCAGTCTGTTAACATTTGTTCCTAGACCATCTCTCCTATCCTGGACATAATTCAACTTTCTTCCCCATATTGACCCCTTAGTGAAATAAGTAAGCTCTATATTATCCTTTCCTCTTGAGGCATTGACCCTTATCCTATTGCTGACCTGGCCATGTTAAGCCCGTCTTGTATTAGTCCCAAACTATATGTTTTAATTCAAATATTGTTGAACAAGGTGGGAGAAAATGAGGAAGCTATGCTGCCTAAGTCCAGTAAAAGTTTATGTTATATAAATTTAACTGTGCCCTCACTATAAAAAGTCAGTCCTTTTGCACATTATCCACAATTGCAGTGAATTTTTCTAAACTTCTTAATCTCTCCTCAACTCTTAAAACTCTTTCTTCCCAACCCTCTCAACATATTTCATCTTATCTCATCTCAAATTTCACTGAAAAAATTGATACCATTTGCTAAGAGTTCTTTTGTCTCCCCTCCTCATCTCATCTCATTGGGTCCTCTTATTTCTCTCTGGTTTCACATGAAGAGGATCCCCTTCTCATAACCAAGGTAAATAGCCCTATATGCACAAGTGAATCTATTCTATTCCATTTTCTCCAGCAGACTGTCCATCAATCACCCCCTCTTTCTCACCTATCTTCAGTCTCTCCTTGACTTCTAACTGCTTCCTTGATACCTGCAAACATGCCCATGATTGTCTTTTCTATTTTCAAAGAAAAAAAAAACTTTCAGATGATCTGATCATTCCTGATAATAATGCCCCATCTCTCCTCCCTTTTCTTTCCCTAACCTGCTACACTTCTTGGGGTAGAAGGCCATCTATAATAGATGCTTTCAATCTCTCTTCTCTTATTCCCTGAAATTTCTGCAGTCTAACTTCCTAGATCATTTAATAAAAAACATTTTCTTCAAAATTACCAATGATCTCTTATTTAGCAAATCTAATACCTTTTCCCAAGTCAGTCCTGAGCTTCCTTGCTTTCTCTGCACCTCTTACACTCCTAAGTCATTTTTTTCCCCGATGCACCCTTTTCTCAAGGATTTCATGAAACTAATCTATCCTGATTTTTCTCCCTGTCAGACCAGTTTTGAACCTCCTTTGCTGGATCTTCATACAGTTCATGCTCATTTGTGATGGCTCTGTTCCCTTCTCTTCTCCATTTCTACTATTTTACATACTGATGTTATCAGCTCCAATGGATTTTATTATCATCTCTAAGTGGAAAAAAATTTGAAATATACTTATTCATTCTTAATGTCTCTGTTGACCCCCAGTTTTACATCTCCAAATTTCTTTTGTATCTCTCAAAGTGAATATTCCCAATATGTTGCAAATTGAACTCATCCCTCCCCATGAAGCCTCCCCACGTCTGAACTTCCTTGATTTTGTTGAGGTAACCACCATCCTCAGGCTTGCAATCTAGATGTCATACTTTTGTGGTTTTTTTGTTTTTCCTTTGTATAAGCATCTTCATCCAGACTTTTGATGTCTTGTTGATTTTCCCTTCATAAATCTCTTGCATGGTCTCCTCTTCTCTTACACTGATGCAACCTTGGTATAGGTCCTCATCCCCTCATGCCTGTACTATTGCAATTGTCTGCTGATTGCTCTCCTTTTGACAGATCTTTCCCTTTTTCAGTCTATTACACTCAGCTGTCAAATTAATCTTCCTGAACCTCATTGTATGACCATTATCTACCCTGATTCCTCAAATTCAACAAATTCCAGTGATTCCCTATCACCCCCAAGATGAAATCTAATGTCCTCTGTGTGTGATATTTAAAGTCTTCTATAACATGTCCTCCATACATTTATAATCTTCTTCCAATCTTCCAATCTTCTTCCAACTTAATCATCTCTATATATTTGCCTATCAAATTACACTAGCATCCTTGTTGTTCCTTGCAAAAATATTCAAACATTAGACTTATACTTTTCCACTGAATGCCTGCCATGCCTGTAATTCTTTCCCTTCCTATCTCATCTTCCCACATTCCCTGGCATCCTTCAAGTTCCAGATAAAACTTAATTTCACAATAAATCTTTTCTAATGTCCCTTAATGTTAGTGCCTTCCTTCTATTGATTTTCTCCAATTTATCCTATATCTGTTCTTTGTACATCACTATTGTTTCTCTGATTAGGCTATAATCTCTTTGGTAACATGTTGAGAGGACACCTCTGCCTTCTTTTGAATCTCCAGAAGTTAGCACAGTACCTGGAACATAGTAAAGCATTTAACAAGTGCTTGTTGATTGTCTGAATTCTAAGCAAAAGCACTTAATGTAGTCAAGATAATCACAAGGAATTAAATACAGTAATAAAGTCTTTCCAGACCTATTCCCAAATACTGCTACCCTTAATCCTCCCAGGAAGAGCAATTGTCTCCAAATAACCTCAAGCAGCAAAAGATGTACACATCACTTCATTAATCAAAATGTGCTAGGGGAACTTCGAATGGCTTTAGGAGTGCTGGTTCATGTTGACTTCTCTCAGTGCTGAGCTGCAGTCTAAGGTTGATCTCAGTTCTGGAATCACTTTTGTTATTTATTTTAGCTCTGGTATAATTAAGAAACAGCTGTCATTGTCCCTCTAGAACAGTTTGCCTCTTGGGACCACCTACTGATTTTTAAAGCATATATTGGTTTTTCTTTCATTTTCTTTTTAAAATAATATTCTATTTCTCCCAAATACATGTTTAGACAATTTTAACATTCATTTTTAATGTTTTGCATTCCAAATTCATTCTCTTTTTCCTACCCTTGCTCACTTACTCCCTTCTATCCTTCCCCCTCCCTGAGTCATTAAGAAATCTGATATTGATTTTACCTGTGCAATTTTATGTAAAACATTTTTCCATATTAGTAATTGTGTGAAAGAGATCTCAAATTAAAAAATAAAATTTAATAGCAGAATTAGACAGTGAAATATAGTATAGTGTGCTTTCAAACTATTTGGGTTTTTTGTTTGTTTTTGAAAGGCAGAAGGCATTTTTCACTATGAGTCTCTGGAATTGTGTTGGATAACTTCTGTTATAACTCCTCCATTCCCTTTTATAAAACCTTCAGTATCCCCTGTTCTTCAATCCCCTACATCATTTCCCCTATAAATATTACATTTCATTGTTGAGAATAATTAGGTCATTCATAGTTGTTCATCAAAAAATATTGCTGTCACTATGTACAATGTTCTCCTGGTTCTGCTTACTTCACTTTGCATTAGATCATTTAAGTCTTTCCAGATTCTTTCAAAATCATCCTGCATGTCATTTCTAATAGCATAATAGTATTACATCACAATTTTTCAGTCATTCCTACACTGATAGACAAACTATTTCCAGTTCTTTCCTATCACAAAAAGATAAAAGCATATATTTTAAATCTATCCAATATGAGTTTGGATGGAACATGGTAGCCAAGTGCTACTATTATGCCATGGAGCCCACCCACAAGCTACTAAGATACATAGTCCAAAGAAAATGTTCTCTAATGAATGAGGCTACAAGAATTGGAGAAATAGGGGATTTTGTACCCTTCCTTGTACCTGGGCTTCTAGCATCCCACCATATAATACTGTGCAATATTCAAAGCATATATGAGAGAAGTTAACTAATTATAAAATGATTTTCTGTCTGAAAGAAAAGGAATCACGTCAAAGCACAGATGGAAACTACCATAATTTTTTATACATCTGGTTTAGGTGACTAAAACAGTAAGGCTTAAACTTTTCATTTCTTTCATTTTATGTTGACAATGCCATTGCAATTTGAGAGAGCTTGTCATAGCTCTCTCAAAGGTGCAAACTTGAGAATTTCTAATCTATCTATGTGATGACTTGAAACATTTTCTAAATGTCTTCTTAAACCATAAAAAGTTACATAGTAATATGGTCTGTCCCTTAAAACTATTTTCCTTGTTAGTTAACCCCAGACCCAAAATATTGACTATATTTTCCTTTAATCATGTTCAAAAGTTTAATTTCTTTAGTGGGTTTCAAATTTGTGCATATTTATGCCTCTGTGAGACCTTTTAGTATAAGCAAAAAGGTGCTATGCAAATTATAATTATTATCTTTTTATAAACATATTTGGCTTTAGAAATGTTAAAGGAAATTGGTTTTTTGTAATTGTAACATTGGAGCTTTTTATAATAATGTGTGGTTTCCAGAATGTATTTTACACATGATTAGAATTGTTTAAATGCCAGAAATTTAACCCACATTTTCAAAGTGGCTGAAATAGTTGAAAAATATTAATAATTACAGTTCTCAGACAGGATTAGAGTATTTGTATTGTCTGGAAATGAATCATCTACTTTTTTCGAACTCCTAATTTGTTGAATACTCTAAAATACACCAATAGTTTCCTGTATATCTAATATGCATTAATTCATTAAAATGATATTCAATATCTTGGACTATTTAAACTGTTTAGAGTTATTCTTCTGGCTTTTCAGTCTCAATATATTCATGGACATTTTGTCCATGATTTTATGTTGTATTTATTGAGATATCAGAAATAGTTGGTAATATTTATATATAGGTTGAAAATGCCACTAACATCTCTCTTTACCTTTGCAAAGAGAATATCAATGGTCTATCACTAGAACAGTGCATAAAGTTGGCATATCACTATGTATAGCTTGGGACACTAGAACTTGAGAATGAATTAGATTGAAAGCAGAATAAGAGAAAGAGATTCAGCAGTGTTTCATCTGGGAAATTGTACAGTGCCTTTAATGACCTCAAACTTCTGTCTGAAATTTTTTAAAAGCAACTTTTTCATAATTTAATTCCTTTGATGCTACATGTCTATGAATCACAGAACATCCCAAGCTCTACAAAAACAAAATGGCAGGTCACTCAAGGGCCCCCAGTTTATATTCTATTTGAATAAAATAAAATTGAATAAAAATAAAAAAGTAAAAAAGATTATAATTCTCTGGAGATCATATATTAACAATTATTAGATAGTGAAAGAAGTTTGGAGAGAGAAAAGGTATATAACCCCATGATCAATCACCTAGCTTGTCAGAATTTGCCACTCACTTCATTACTCCATTTGTTAGCCAAGAGTGTGATCCCCAATTTATAACTCCAGTGATGTCTGAGTCTCCCTGGTTGGACAAACCCAAACTCAATCCAGGTCAGAGGCCAGTCTTCTGGACATCAGGGGTCTTGTGGGACAAGACACAAGCATCCTCTGGGAAGCCAAGGAAGCAGAGGCTTCTCCTTATACATGTAAGTCTCAGGTCTCAAATTCCTAATCCTATCAAAGAGTGAGGGTAAGATCAAAATGGATTTTCAAATTTTTCCTTTTAGAAAGGAAAGAAGGGTACAATTTATATTAAATTCACACATCATAAAACATTTACTTAAGAATAAGACAAAAAGCAAAAATAATCATCAAATTGTAAAAGCTGTAATAGTCAAGACATTGCAGCCTACATAGAAACCTGGATTGCACTCTCCCCACCTCAATTTATAAGATGTCCATGGAGGAGAGTTGAAATATATTTATGAAAACTTAGCAAAGAGTCATATAGGTGGGAATACCCTTGGAGCAAAACGCATAATGATGATACGCTGTGATGTCTTTGTCACCCTGTAGCACATGAAACTAGTTTTTTGCTAGTGGCTCCCCTTTTCATTCTTGAGGCTTTCTTTCTGGCAAAAGTCTCTCCTCTTCAGTTCTTGAATTCATGATGTCATGAGAAACCCTTTTTGCTCACAAATGCCCACAATAGGCCATTGGGAAAGATTTTATGTCCTTTTAGTGGCATTAAACTAGAAAAAAAAGAAACATCTTTAAATAAACAAGAAATAGGGGGTTTTGCTTTACTTATTCAATTCTTGGTCAGTCAAATATCTTCTCATGGAAAACAGAAGCAAATCCTGTCTTTTCTTTGTTTCTTCCCTAAAATCAGAGAAGTCAGTGGAAAACAACCAGGAACCTCAAAGATGTTTCCTCTGTCTTGATGTTAAAACTCATAACGCAGCAGAATTGAGATCTTTTCCAATGACATTCCAGCTTTTCGGTAGTCAGTCAGAAAGCAATGACTTTTCCAATCAACAAGCTCCTAGCATAGCATCTGAAGCCTTCATGTCAGGTTATTTTGCTGCTGTCTTCTTCACACCATCTTCTTCATAGTTGATTTTCTCACCACATCAGTGCCTCAATTTGGAACCTCCATACAGTGACTCATCTTCACTTTAAGAGATAACTCTCAAGAAGTATGCTTTTGTTAGTTATGAACTCAGCAGTCTTTATTTAATTGGCTATAATTTCCCAACAGTTATTTGATTTACAATTTTCTCAGTATAACCTTTAAATCAAGCAAACAAAACTAAAATAATAAGCAAATATAGCCATGGACCACAAGTGATCTGCAGCCATTTTAATTTCAACAATTTCTCTGCCTTTAAACAGTTTTCTTAACTCATCTTCCAGGAGTCTATCTCCTTCACTTTTTTTTTTTATCTGAGACTATGTCTTTACAACTGGACTATATCTATTTTCCTAACACAAATATTTATTTTCTGCCCTTCTTGGCAACCAAACTCTTAATAGACAAAAGAGACAGCACCTCACAATATAATATCTCACAATATAATGAAATCATTATTAAGCATGAAGTTCTGAAAAAAAGCTTGGATGATGCTTTAAAAGTCATCTTGTGACTTTCTTTTAATAACTAAAAGGAAAAACAAACAAAAACTTCTAGACAGTTCTTTGAGATCCTCTTCTCTATGCAAAAGGACTCTTCATTTTTATAATTTGCTTAATAACATTTCATATTTTTATATTCCTTAAGTTCAATCACTTAAATGTTATTTGTTCATTGTGTTGAACTTATTTGAATTAATTCAAATATATTATATCCAATTTCTAGTCTACATAAATGCATAAATTAAAATGCTATTTAATTGCAGTTGGAATGCTATTGTTTTTTTTTAATATTTTATTCTCAAAAGGAATATTTAGGAAGTCAGTTAGCACCTACTATATTCCAGGAACTGAACTAAATGCTAGGGATACAAAAAGAGACCATTATAAGATATGAAGACAAGATGGGTTGGTCAAGTGATGAGGGCAAGGTATGACAAGTTGTCAGCTAATGTGATAAGCTCACAGTTTTGGAAGTAAATTATAAACATTTGGTAGATTGTTTATGTGAAATTTTGAGGAGATCATGGACAAGATTTACATAGAATGGTCAAATATAGATGAGTTACAATTGGAATTCTTGTTGGAAAATTCCAAATTGATCTGATCATAGTTTGATGCTAACATTACATTTGAATTTCAAATTAAAGTGAAATGATATTTTCACTTTAAGGAAATGTGCAAGAAAATCTCTACAAATATAATTTCTTTGATTTCAAGTGTCCTCAGAAACCAGAGATCTGACTTTAAAATACTGACCCTGTTATATGTTAATTATTCAATTCAAATTTTAAAACCTTCATTTATTAAGCTTCTAGTATGCTCCAGATATCAAGCTAGATGATAGGAATGCTAAAAGAAAAAACAAAACATAATGATCCCTATCCCCAAGTAATTTATATTCTACTACCTTGGGCAAATTCTGTAACCACATAATCCTATTTCCCTCATTTTAAAAATGAGCTTCACCACATTCTAGGAACATAAAATTTAGTTTCAAGGGACCTTAGACATGAAACCTCATCTCTAATGCAATCTTGCAGGGTTAATTATTCTTCATTTTTAAGATTTACTGTCTTGTCTTTTGTAGCATTATCTTTCAAATTTTGCTAACCATTACATTAGTAGAAGTCAAATCCTGGGTGATCTTGACTGTTATATCATAGTACTGTAATTCTTTCTTTAAGGCTGTTTATAGTATTTTTTAATTGGAAAGCTCTGAATTTTGCCTAAGCCATTCTTGACTCTTTCATTTAGGATTTTTTTTATGGATATGGCTTATAGAATCTTTCTAATTTTACTTTTCCCTATAGTTCCAATATATTTATCCAATTTTAACATATAATTTTTAAAAATATAGTTCCCATTATTTGATTGCTTATGGTTTTCAGGAAGTGTTATGATTCCTAAATTACTTCTCCTTAATATTCCAGTTACTTGGTTTTGATAATTTATATTAATTCTATTTTTAAATAATTTTTTACTTTATTGTCATGTTTCCCCCTAAAGTCACAGCTTTGTTTTGCTTTATTCTAATTTTCAGAGTCTATCACCTGAAAAAGGTTTTCTATCATGCATTCTGAACTTTTAATTCTGCATCCAACTTTTTCCCTCCAGAGCTCTTATTTAACAAATAATTCCATTTTCTAATCTCTTGTTTCATTTCTTCTTAAAATTTGTGTATCCAAGTCATTTTTCACTCTGAGTCTGCTTATAATTGTTGTGGAGTTACTTTCTTCTTCTGGATGTGTATCGTGGGTATCATTCAACCCATTATGTTCCTTCAGGATTCAGTGTTTCAAATACTCAGCTTTGGTTCCCAATTTGGAACATTGTGCCATGGCCAGGTTCTGCTTCCTTTTCTCCCTCCTTGATGGGATAGACAATCCTCTATTGCCTGAGCCTCAATTACCTACATTTCTGCTGCTGATTTCCTCTTCCACTAATATATCTGTGTTCAGAGAGCTGGCAGATATTAGTACTTTATACATTTTCCCCCCAGTGATCATTCAGATTCAGAGTTCCGTGGTCTCTAGAGTGTCTAAGTTTGCGGTGGATTGGAAATGTCCTCATTGAAGCACTTCTAGCTTCTAGCCCTGCCTCAAACAGGTCATGGCACCATAGGTATCCAAATTACCTAAAACTTCATCTAAGCACTTTGGATTTCCTGACTCTGGTATAGAACACCATAGGCTTTAGGTCCTCTGCAATGTCTCAGATCACAGTGTTTTAGACTCCATAATCCTACGCCAAAGGCAACTCTCTGCTTCCATCTTCTGGTTAAAGTGATATAGGTTTCTGATACCCTTGAGTCTTCATCATCTACTTGATCAGGGACTCCTTTTATCAGAACAAAGTACTTTAGGCTTTAAGTGACCTTGGAAAATCTCTGGACTGAAAGGCGCTAACTACCATTTCTATTTGGGTTTTATTTTTATCAGTATGAGGTCTGGATCCCTTTTAAGATTTTAGCTGGAGTACACATGGAAGAGCCAGGCTCCATTGTGACCTTTTACACTGCCATCTTAACAGGAAATGTTCTTTAGGAGTTAAAAATTATCTTGCTGCTCTAAAATTTATTTGATGCATCCCTTGAAAGCTTCAGATCAAAGTGAGGCCATTAAGAGAGATCAAAAAGTGAATCTGGACAACCAAAAGTTGTTCATTTTCTAAAACTTTACTGGAATGTCATTTTATGGTTTCTGGAGAGAAACAGGAGAATGTGCTTTACTAAAACATTTAGACATTAGACTCAAAATATCAACTTTTCTTTATTTTTTATATATCACAGTTTTAAAAATCAGATATATGTGAATAGCCAGTGTATATATTGGATAAAGGACTTATTTAAGAGTGATGATAATGTGGGTTCAAGTCATCTATGATATATACTGTCTTTGTGATTCTCGGCAAGTCAATTCACCTCTTAGTGCCCCAGGGAACTTAGTGCCTGAAAGAACTAATTTCTGAAATGTTTGCCTGCAGGTAGCAAATATTTCAGAAATTACTGTAATCTAGAAGGAATACCTGACTTGGACAATTCCTTCATCAATGAAATCATATGTCCAAACAGTATTCCCACTCCCACATATATACACATGTGCATATACTTGCATGTGTTTCTATGTTTTTATATACAAGAAAGTTAACTCTTCTTTAAGGAATATTTTTTCTAATATGTTGAAATTCAAATAACATTACAAGATTTATTATTTCTAAGCCCCTGGAATTCAAGAGGGTCTTTGAGTTGGCCTAACACCAACACTCCAAAATATCTAACAATCATTTTAATATTCTGCAGCAGCCAAAAGTTGTCACTTCACATTAGAAGAGTTTTCAATTTCATATTGTCAGGAGGTTCACAGCATCACAAGATTAAATAACTCACCTGGCTTTAGAAACACTGCTTATTCTACATTCTTCTGATTTACAATAAATGTATGAGCTCTCTGCAGTTTTAGCCAAGAGATAAATATGGCAAACTCTTTAAACTAGAATATTTTAGAATGTTATGATTATATTCTTCAAATTAAGTGTAAGGCAAATCTCACTAAAGTTATGGCATATAGTCTATTTTATATAGTCAGCAAATATTTGACTTATTGCCCAAGAGGAGAGATATGGCAGCTTAGGTCAACACTAGTTTAGAATATAATGTTCTTTGTTAACTCAAAGAAAGAAGAATGATGGAAGATTAAAAGCAATATCACCTCCTAAAATAGGGAAAGAACAGAAGGTAAAACCAATGTAAAGGAAGTTTCATGAGATAGCCAACTAAGAAAATTGTAGCATCCATATTCACATCTATGAAATATAAATGACTGTATGATTACTGTGTCTCCAAGCATAAGGTTATACCAATGAGGCTTGTGAATGTAACCTTGAACTGGCCATGTGGCCCTTGGCTAAGACAAACTCATTAACATGCTCGGACTCAAACACCCAAAGGTGTTCCCTCTACCTTGCCACCCAATCTTAATTGTCTATACTTTGTGATGTGGTTACTACCTCCTTGGGAGTACCACCCAAGCAGGACAGGAATAAATTCAGAGGCAAACCCATGAACTTTCTCTTGGCCTTTCTCCCCTTCCATGGAGCTCCACTGGGCTCCTCAATGACTGTCTCTCTCTCCTCTTAACCTTCTCCTTCCCCGAGGCTGTAACCATCTCGGCCTGCATTTCCTATCTTAATCTCCTCATCCACCTCATGTTCCTTTGTACTCATACTTTCCTATCAAAGGGAGTATCATAGGGATTGCCTGCCCTATCCAACCACTGACTTGTCCGTGTCTTTCATTTCCACCCTGGTTCTAGGTTCCTACCTCTCCTCGGGTCCCATCACAAAGGTGAGCCCCTTCCCTTGTGGGACCCTGCTGGTCAGGGAAGTCCATTAAGGAAAACCCCACAAAAATTATGCCAAGGACATTTGAGGATGAACATATATATAGAATAATAAACAGGGAAAAAAATGAGAAAGATGTGTACGGGTTTTATAATGAACTCTTTTGACTGTTAAAGTCCATGGAGCTATCATAGTTGAAGTCTGACATCATAACTTTGTATATGGTTCTAAAGGAGGTAAAAATGGCACTAGACAGAATCAGGAGAAAAAAATATTAGATGACAAAAAAGTGAACAATATCCATGTTAGAGGTGGAACGATTGCAAATTTATTTTGGAATTGATTCATAAGGTATCTAAAACTCATTCCTCTTAATACAAAAAAAAAAAAAGCAATTTTGAGATTAAGAACTGGACCATGCATACAGGAAAACCAAAATGAATGAAGAATGAACATTTCTCAAATTTTAGTGTAGTTGAACAGATAGACTACACAAATGGACCATGAGTTGGACTCATAAGAAAAAAGATGAAGTGGGGCATATCCAGAACCAGACCACTATTGAGTATTCTGAAAGATATTCAAGACAATTCAGTTTGACATGTTCTCCCTAATTTCTCTGCAAAATAATGTTAATCTATCTCTGATTTTAATATATATAAACATATGGTTTCATTTGTGGATATATGATTTTTGTACAGAATTAATCATTCTGTCAATGAACATCAAATGCCTACTCTGTACTATGTAAACCTTAAAATTTCTTAGACTTATAAATGTTGGAAATTTCACCATTGGGAAATTTCATACTTGAAAAATTTCCTATTGATAATGGGAACTCTATTGGAATGTGAACCCCATTGGCATGGGAGGTTCCTCCTCCTCCCTTCTTAAGATTACTTTAGGACAGAAACCTTTTGCTGAACAATGGAAAGGGCTTTGACCTATGCTTAAGCATAGAACAGGAATTTCTTTGAGTCATGATTGATTTTATTATTGATACAATAGAGATACTTGGAATGACAGAACCAGGTCTTGGAAATTACAATCTCCACCCTACTCAGTCCTAACAGGATTTAGGAAGGGCTGTAGCAAAGGATCAAGATTTAATTATTTGAGAATATGACCTTCAACAGACATGTGCAAAGCCAGAGACCTCTGGGCGGTCCTGGGTTAAGCTAGAGCCACCATTGGCACAGGGAAGACATGGACAGTGATTGGTAGATGTGAGAACTGAGGGGAGGGAACTTGGATGGTTTCCTTAAAGATAGAGGGGTCTGAGGACTGAGGAGGTTGGTTGGAGAGGTTTTGGCTGGGAGAGGTGGTGCTTTGAGAGTAGGCTCTGAAGGAAGCTGGAGGTGGAGGCCCCTGAGACTGTTTCTCCATTTTGGTCATGTGAGTAATAGGGATTGATCTCCTTTCTTTGCCCCAGCTATCTAAGGGCTTGGGCCTTTTGGCCCAGCCTAAACAGAAGGGGTATTTAAGCCCTATTCCCTTCTCTCCCCTTTCTCTCTCCCTCTCTCTCTCTATCTCTAATACCTTTCTTCATCCTGTTTGTAATTAAACTCCATAAAAGGTTGACTACTGACTTGAGTTTTCATTTAGGAATTACATAGCTGAATTCCTTGGTGATCTTAAATTAATATATATCAGTCTTTTAAAGTGATTTCCTTGTCACAACTAGGTATTATACTGAGTGCTAGGGATACAAAGGAAGGCAGTCCCTAATCTTGAGGATTTTACAATCTGCTAGTAAATACAATATAACTATGTACAAATAATATACATACAAGACATAAATTGAAAATAATCAACAGAGGGAAGGCATCTATTAAGGGGGATGAGGAAAATTTTCCTATATAAAATAACATTATAGTTTGGATTTTAAAAAAAGAGAGAATAGGAGACAGTGGAGAGGGTTAGGGAATTCTTGACAAATAGATAAAAACCAGTAAAAATGCCCATAGCCTGGAGAGGAAATATCTTATGCAAGGAAGATCAAGAAGGTTAGTGCCATTGGATCACAGAGAACATAGGGCAAAGTAAGGTGTAAGAAGGCTGGAAAAATGAGAGAGGGGCAGGTTATAAAGGACTTTTAATGACAAAGAGAAAACTTTATATTTGATCTTGGAGGTGATAGAGAAACACTTGATTTAATTGAATGGGGATTAATATGATCAGACATTCCCCTTTAGAAAAATTAATGTGACATTCTAGTGAAGGATAGATAGACTAGAGTGAAGAGAGAAAAGTGAGGGAGGCAAACCAGAAATCTATTGCAGTAGTCTAAGTATGAGGTGATGAAGACCTGTAAGAAAGTGAAGTCGAGAAGAAGAGAAGAAGGAGAGAAGGTGATGTATACAAGAGATGTTACAAAAGTAAAATTGACAGACCTTTGCAAAAGATTGGATATGGGAGATGAGAATTAGAAAAGAGATGATTCCTAGGATTTGAACCTCTATGACTAGGAGAATGTGATGCCCTCAACAAAAATAGAAAAGTTCAGAAGGGAGGGGGAAGTTTTGAGAGTAAAGATTGTGTTTTATACATGTTAAGTTTATGATGTTTTAAGACATCTAGTTTGAGATGTCTAATGCTGTTAGATCTGTAAGTCTGGAGGTCGAGGGAAACTTTAAGCCTGGATAAATAGAATTGACAATCATCAACATTAAGATGATCATTGAAACCATAGTAATTGATAAGGTCACTAAAGTTAGAGGGGGAAGACAGAGCTCTGGAGGACACCCATGGTTTATGGTCATGATCTTGAGAAATATCAAAGCAAAAGAGACCAAGAAAGATTAAGCAGAAAGATAGGAGGAGAACCAGAATAGGTGGTGTTCTGGAAACTTAAAAAGATATCTAGCAGAAGGTAATTAAATTTGGCAAGTAAGAGGTCATTGAAAACTTTAGAAAGTTTTGAATCATGAAGTCAGAAGTAAAACTAGAGAGCTAAAAAGAAAGAATAAAGTAGAAGCACCTATTCTAGATTGGCTTCTCATCGAATTTACTCACAAATGTGTATTTATGTAGATATATACACATATTTATCTACATAGTATGGATCTCTTTTTATGTCTTATGAATATATACAGATATATGTTGTGTGTGTGTTGATAAATTGATTAGAAAAAATTTTCATTAGTATAAGAAACAAATTTGAGCCCTAAGACCAATTATACCAGTTAAATTAAGTACTTTCTTTAAAAGTTATTCTTAGAGAGTTGCCAAGAGGACTGAGAAATACATTGTCTTTCCTGGGGTCAGATGGAAAATAGATGTCAGAAGCAGTACTTAAACCCAGATCTTTTCTCTGTGTACTACACTACACTACCTTTTGTGTATGTGGGTGTATGTGTGTATGTGTATATGTGTGTACACACAGATACAAACATATTCTATCAAATACATTAATTTAAATATAATTATGAGAACACATGCAATATCCTAATTTATGAAGAGTGATATGTATGCAGATATAGTAAGTATGGATCCTCTTATAAGGATCATAGTGTCTAAGGAAGTTATCCAAAATTAAATATTATTTTGTGCCATGTGTTTGTGAAAAATACACAAGCACAAAATAAGCTAGACATATGCAATATATTTTTCTTTTTGTACACATTCCTAAGTTGATGGAATCGAATAGAAGGAAGAAGGGGTTGAAGGAACTAATTGTTCTTCCTTCACAATTTTAGGTTAGTGATTCAGCCAAAAGAAAAAAATAACTTGAGGATGTGAAGGCCAAATTATTTTAATTAAGCAGAAGATTTCTAATTCGCTTAATGTGAACTCTCACTATGAACAAGCAATTTATTCCATGCTCAGAAATTGGGGAAAAGGGATCTCAATATTAAAAGTAAAACTTCAACATATTGCCTTTGAAATTTTTAAGAGTCTTTGATTTGTTGCATTTAAAAATCTCCTGAAAACCCTGATTACCTGATCAAAATATTCAGTTCTGATGTTCTGATTATACAGTTGAATTCTGAAGGGACAAACCCACCCACAATTAGCATGAAGTGAACACTTTTAAAGACTGAACCTGCACAAATCTAAACCAAAGCTGTGTGAAAATCTAGTTAATGATTCCGTTCATGCTTGTGGGAGACTGAAGACCAAAAACATTCTTAAAGTTCAATATTACAAAAATGAGACTGTGAAAATTGCTATTTGTTTTACTTCTAAAAATGTTTTTCCCCTTATCTCAGATAATGAACCCCAGAAAAGAAGAAAGAAAACCGTACATGTTACAATTCCACAATTGTTGACAAAATATATATGTATTTTTTCTCTCTTATAGTGAGGAGAAATGCATTCCCCACAGAAGCAAAACATTTACTGACCTGAAAAAAATTACCTTTCCTGAAAGAGTGGTCATATTTGCTTTCTGTAGTGAATATATTTAACTTTAATGTATCATTATTCCAGGGAAATACGTATATAGGTATACTCTACTACGTTTCATCGGTTTGGGTTACAGATGTCTATCAAACCAATCAGTGAATTTGTAGGCTGTGCTATATATTATAATTTGATTTTAACTTAATTATATATTTATTTAGCTGATTGATGACTACTAAGCTTATTAAGATACCATAGAATATCAAAGTCATTAGTTGGACAAAGTGAAATATCAAGAGTGATTTTGGCATTTTCTTTTTAAGGATTGTTCTTTGAGAAGATGAAGCTATATAGCATTTGGCATACACTAATAAGGGCTATTAAATAAGCCTTTTTAATTGGTGTATACACACACAAAAACTTATGTGCAAAGGATCTGTGATTACATCAGAGTGGTAAACTCTCAGTATCATCCAGAGGCTTACCATAACACAGAGGCAATGACAGCTGTCTGAGCAATAGGGAGTTAAAGTGCTTTCCCTGGGGTTTCTTTCATCCTGTTAGTAAGTCAGAGGTAAAATTTCAACCTAAGTATTCGTTTCTTCTTGACTGTCTTGATGCCTTGATATCTCATGCTTCCTCATGCATAGATAATGATTTTTAAAGACACAGAAACTCCAAAAGTCAATCTATCAGTGGGGGCATGGGAGGATTTTATGTTCATTGACTTAGAGTTAGAAAGATCCTTACAAACCACTAAGACCAGCCTTCTCATTTAACAGATGGAAAAACTAAGACACAAAAAGGTAAATTATCTGTTCAGGGTCATGCAGCTAATAATTGTCCCAAAATAATATTTGAACCAAATCTTCCTGCTTTGGGGGCAGACTGTTACTATTTCAACCTATATTATACATATATAGTGATTTTTCTTTTTCCAGTCAAAGCAGCCCACAAAGTCAGTCTATCTACCGAGACATGGAAAAATTGGGACCTGCATGTTTTTATATGAGTATCATCAGGGTGATATAATCATGTATCATTGAAATATTGAAATAAATTATATTTTTCTGTTTTTAGATGTATTTAATAATGAAGCAACAATAAGTACTCAAATCTAAACAGCTTAAAAAAGACAAGTAAGCTAAGGGATTCAATATTCAATTAAGAAGAATTAAATAGGGTTGAGATGACCATTTGTATGAATTAAGTTATTTCTTCAAAGCATTGATCTTTTCAGGATAACTTCTGGTATTTCCTGACTCTACTCTGTCCCAACATTCCAGTTGAAGAGGGATTAGGTGCATCATGCCTCTTTCTGACTCAGGTTATGATTTTGTGGTTGTTCAGTTATTTTAACTGTGTCAATTCTTCATAACCCCATTTGGAGTTTTCTTGGCAAAGATACTGGAGTGATTTAGCAATTCCTTCTCTAGCTCATTTTACAGATGAGCAAATTGAGGTAAACAAGGTTAAGTGACTTTCCCAAGATCACACAGCTAATAAGAGTCTGGAGGCTGGATTTGAACTCGCAAAGATAAGTTCCTGATTGCAGGTCCAGTCCTCCTGGCTTCCTATTCATGCCTGTATACATTATGAACTTATATAGGAATGATAGAAACTATATTTGAATGTCCTCATAATAAATTTCACAGAATGAAATCAGATTGAATCAGATCTTTCATGAGCAGATATAGGGAATCAAGCTTATAATCATTCTCACCTAGCATCCTACTTAGCTAGGGAACATTTTAGCCTGGATTTTGTGTTTAGCTTGTTAGTGTAGGGATATTTCTTTGGCTGCAGTTTGTTTTAATTTTTCTAAATAATTTTTTGTCGTTTTGTTATTTCTTCTGGCAATTCGCTTTGATCAAATATACAAGATTTCATTGTGCTTCTAATTTTAGGTTAATGCTATATGGTCTTATATATTATTTTTGCATGATTATATACTTAATTACTGGTATCTGCTGTCTACTACTGTACTGCAATGTATGCTGGAATTGTTATTTAAACTAAAAACAAAACTACAAAATTTTTGAAACATTGATGCAAATGTTTAGAATTAAATTCCCGAAAGGACTTTATTAGATTAGGACAGTTATCTGATACTGAATAAAAAGATATTGATAATACTGTTAGTGGTTCTTACAAACAAGTTGGGGCAATATGAAGAATTTATTGAATACCACAAAGATACAAGAATGAATATAAGAATTTGGCATGGACCTATAAAATACCATCACATAGAGCTTCTGTAAAAGAGAAGGTGTGACTCTTTTCCTTCTCTTTTAAATGGAGAGGGGTGAATAGGTTTGTCTCACTCGAAAGATGTAAACTCCAGTGAAAGGTTGAGGGGAAATGTGGTGAGGGGAATACGGATGCTGAGATGTAAGCAGATGGATCAAGGGAAAGATGGCAAGATCTCTCCCTCCCCAGAGTTAGCTGACACCAGAGCTTGAGGAAACCTCAGAGAGACAGAAAGGATTTTCTGTAAGACTTTCTGTCTCGCTTCTCAAAGGATATTTTATAAATTATACCCCTTGAGTCCTAAAGGAAACACAACTACAGGGGAGATGTTTATATCCCTGATCTGTTGTCCTAAGGAGGGAGGTTTGTAGTCAAACCCTCTTCTGTGGAGGGTTGTGGCAACCCAGGTTTAGTTTGCCACAGATTCATCCTTGAATCCTGTTCTCAATCTCCCAACCATTCCCTTGTTATGAAACCCAGACCAATCCCAAAATCTGACTTGAACTAAGATTTTATTTGGAAAGGAAAAGTAAGGTAAGGAAAGGAAAAAAAGGGAGCAGGATGCCCTGGCAAGCTAAATCCCCCAACAGCTGGGTCTAGAGGTTTGAGTCTGAATCCCAAAGGACTCTCTCTTCTTTCCAGCTGTGGGTCTTCTCATTTTTCTAAGCTACTATCGCTAGTCTTTAATTCTCAGTTAATTTCAAAGAAGGCAAAGGGGAGACCCAGAGAGAATTAGGCAGGTTGACTCAGGTGAAAGAGTACAACCCAAACTCCTGACTCTAGGGTTCTTGTTGGTAGGTGGAGGAAAGGTGATAAAAGGATTTCTTGATGCAAGCAGGTTCACAGATAAGCAGGAAAAGTCTGGCTCTTCTCCCTCTTGTGACTTCAGATCCCTTTAGTCACCCAGGAAAAGACCTCTCTGTTTCCCTTCCAGAGCTGCAAGTCCTAAGCTGTCCAGAATTCTCCTCAGCTCTAGTTCTTCACCCAGAATCCTTTGCTGACTCTCAACTGCTACCAAGCTGCTTGTCCATCAAACAAGCAGGATTCTATTCCAGGCTCTTTGCCATTCTTTACACTTCCTATGATACCTGAGTCACCTCAACCATTAGGGTATGCCTCTGAACTCAACAGAAAGTCCATCATTTTGGACTGGAATATCTTATATCCTCACAGCACATCCTCCTACTCTTCTACTGGGCTACAGAGTTGGAAAGTGAGTTAAAGCTTTGAATGTCTGGCTAAGTCGTTTTGTTTTGTTTTGTTACCCATGAGACATTGGAAAACCACTGGAGTTTTCTTAGAAGTGAGTAAAATGGAATCATCAGAATTTTATTTCAGGTAAATTAATCTAAGTATAGCATATGGGATGAATCAGAGAGGCAGGGAGAAGAGTGACATTGGAAAGGAGAAAAATTCAAGAGACAGTGTGGAGGCAGATTTGATGTGTTCTATGATATTACAATTGGAATCATATAGACCTAACTTATGAGAATTGAAATGACACTTTTCTTTAGATAATTTTTTAAAACCTATTTTTGTTATTAATCTACCCAAAAACTAAATTGTGTTATTTGTTTTTTTAATCCAGAAAACAGATGACCAAAAAAGGAACAGAATAACATGTCTTTTAAATAAGTTTATGGTTTTGTTTTAATAGATTATGTTTGACAGGTGGCATGGCAGACTGTGAGCTGGCTTCAGAATGAAAGTATGGTGTTCAAATCCTGTCTTATATATACTAGCTAGGTGACTCTGGGCATGTTACGCATTGCTTATTCTGTGTGCCTTGGGCAACTCTCCATGACAAGAAGGCACAAAGCAGTTGAAACTCCACAATGGTAAGTAATTTCTTCATTGTGTTCTCTGTACCACTTTTCATTGGTATGGTGCCTCTATGTCTGTGTGTGTATATGAGAAATTAATCATTTGTCTGAATCAACTTCTTGCCCCAAAGCACTGATCTTTCAGGAGAGCACCTAGTATTTCCTGACTCTACCCTGTGGCAGCATTCCAGATAACTTATAGGCATGTATAGACATACATTTCTGCATAAGAATGAATTTAATACATATAGATATATACACATATATATATATTTATATGATGAGAGAGAGAAATATTTACTTGGAAACAGCTAGAGATAGATGTAGTTGTAGACATAAATACAAATATGCCATATGAATGGAAAATGTGTAGCTCTCTAAACATTTATATTCACACATACCTAGAGAGACATATGATATGTGTACTCAAGAGCCCTGTATTATTTCAGGCCAGGTCAAGATCATTTAAAAACTTTAATTTAGCACCATATAAAATCCTAAGAGTTGAGAGCGAATCGATATTTTTGGCTAAAACATAGACTCTTCTTTGGGATGAAAATGGACTCTCATTCATCTTTAAAAACCTTTATAGACTTTTACAGTATTTAAACAGTGGCATGGGTTTGTCACTTTTCTTCTATCTTGACACACTTCACATCACCTTCTTAATTCAATACATCTATCAAGTTAATCATTGCTTATTCAAGGCTTAGGATGCCAGGATCCAGGCAATTTTCTGGCCCTTCCCCTATTAACTAAATTCCCTAAATTATGGTTCTTCAGACTTTTCTATCTTCTCAGGAAATTACTTTTTCAATTAAGGCTTTATTTTTGTGAGCTATTTCCCAACAATTTATAATTATCATTTTCTCGCCTCACTAAATGTGTTCTCCATTTAAGTTAATTTATTTGGTTAGGTTTATGGTCATTACCTTGATCTTCATTCCCAAAGAGGTACTAAGGATAAGATGTACCTTAGCTGGGTGGTAGCTCATCAGAGAGCCCCTGGTTACTTGGTTTTTCTCAAGAAGCACATCTCTTTGAGTAGAAGGATTTATACAATGAGTTTAGGTCAAGGATCAGTAAAAGCTGCATTTTATTGACAACATTTTGAAGTTAATTTTTTTGAAGATGGTAAGGTAGAGAGAAAATGGCTCCTAAAGATCAAATGAAACTGTTCCAACATGTGATTTTATCTATGAGAAGAAACTCTATCCATTATTGCAAATTGTCACATCATCTGAAACTTACTTTTTTTCTTAAGAAAAAGCAAATGTTGATTTCATTTTCACACTAAACTAAAGAGAGGACCAATTAAAGTGCCTGGGCCTGAAATTTGATCTATTCCACCACCAAGAGTGTTCCACCTAGAGTCAGAGGACCTGTGTTCAAGGACTGTCTCTGCCACTCATTCCCTATATGACATCTAGCAAGAACTTTCACTTAAAATGTGCTTTATTGAAACATATTTTTAGAGAGGTAACAGAAGCTATTACTTATATGTGATCATGCAGCTAGTATGTGAGAGGGACAGGACTGGAATATAAGATGTTGGAAATTAACATTTCCAGATTTCAGCCTCAGTAGAACTAATAATGAGAGGTAATTAGGTAGAGTAGAAAGAGAAAGGGAATCTGGTTTCTGGGACTTTTATCAGTAACTGACTATGTGACAGGTAACTCTTCATTGGGGAAAACTTGAGAATTGTGGTTTTGTAACATTCTGTTTTGTTGTTCTTTCTATTTTATTACTGCTTTTCTGATTCTGTTTGCTTTACTTTCCATCAATTCCCTTAAGTTTTCATAGTCTTTTAGGCAATTCAAATGAAAACATCATTATCATATTGAAGCTAGTTTATGTCTTGATTTTCCTCTTCTTTCATGTTTATATCATTTTAGCATCTTAGATTTAGAAGTCTAATGGGCCTTACTGGTCATCAGTGAAAACAGTTTCATTTTAGAAATGAGGAAATTGAGGCCCAGATTAAGAGTTTTGTAGTTATATAGCTAGTAAGTACACATGACAAAATTTGAATGGGGTTTTCTATGGTCCAGGGCCCAGTCCAGTATATCATACTGCCTTCAAAGTATGGAAATTTCCATATATTCATTTGTAATCATTATTACTTACCTCTTACTTTTATGACTGAGGAAAAGTGAGACAGAAATAGTGGAGTGAAAGACAATGGGAGGGATGATGATGGTCCCCAGAATTCTTTGTAAATCCCACTAATGGCCTAGAAAATACATAAAGGCAATGTACCTATCCCTAAATCCTCTTTTGTTTAGTTAATGGAAGGAGCCTTCAATTTTGAGTCAAAAGACTTACATTCAGCTGGAAGCTAAGGTAAACAACTGTCAACTGAAAAAATGGGTAAATTAGTTGTGGTATATGAATATGATGGCATATTGTTGCATAATAAGAACTGGTGACAGAAATTTTCAGAAAACCCCAGGAAGATTTATATTATGGATGCAGAATAAAATGGGGGAAACCAATATAACAATGTATATGATAACATTTAAACAATTTTAAGAAACTTTAACATTGAACAAGTTTATAAGTTTATAAAGTACTTACTATGTGAAAAATACTATACCAAGTGTCAAGATAAGAGAAGAAAATTAAGACTATCTCTGCTCTCAAGGAGGTCACTTGTTTTAGGACAACATGGGAATTTTCAGCAGCAAGTCACAATTTTCAGCTAAAAAATCCCATGGTCATTAGGGATTCAATGGCACAGCAGACATTAATGCCTCTTCTTTAACGTCATCTCTCCTGATAAAATATCACATTTTTATTTGAACCATTTGACAGTGCCAATGATTTGGATGACAAGAACTTTTTTTATCTAGATCTACAGTCACTGTGATTACATAGCTCATGCAGAAGCAGCTGTAAAGCCTCATCTCCATAGGGATTGTTCTTCTGGATATCTCAGGGCACTGGATTGAATGGATTACTGTTCCTGAGGTTCTTAGGTTTAGGGTCCTCAACTGTTCCAGTCATGGTATAGGGGAGATAGTGGTCAAAGTAGTTATGATCATTTGACTTCCCTGTACCAATTGCCTACTGTCTCTCCCACAGGGTGCCTTACTTCTTCAACCAAGCCAGTTTAACTGGCCTCTATGTGGAAGTTGGTTGGAAATAGATAGGGTTGACTGGACCCCTTCTCCACAAGAGTTACTTTAATGCATAATGGTTATGAGGGTTGGGAAGGAATTTTGATAATGGGATTGCCACAATTGGACCAATAAACAACTGTAATTCTAGAGGTTTGATGCTAGCCATCAAAGTACAGTGAAGCCATAAACTTTACAGAATAAGACATAAATTTTGAACACAGACAATGTGAGAATTCATTTTTCTTGACATTGAATGTTTGTTATAAAGTCTTTTTCTTATTTCAATTAGAGATGAATGGAAGACAGAAGGGGGGGGAGGGAAAGAAAAAAATAACAGAAAGAAGAGGAAAGAAAGAGAATGGGACAATTGGCGTGTCTTTAAAACATAAACAAAAGTTCAGAAATAAACATAAACATGAAGGGTAACTAAGAAAGCTACAAGTTGAACTTTTATATTATATTTTTAATATAAGTTTGAATGTAATAGAGATCTGAAATATTATACAGAATCCTCTTTTTCTCTACTATTGTGAATATAGAAATATTTACTTATTTGGTATCTTAAATTAAGAATTAAAAAACAACAACCACAATAAAATGCTGTATACACTGTATATGTGAACAAACACCATCACCTAGATCTATATTCCAATTCAGATTTGGCCACTTCTAAGCTATGTGACCTTAGGCAAATCACTGTACCCCTCTGCACTTCGGCTTTCTTATCTAGTGAAGGTGTGGGATTAGATGATTAGATGATCCCTTAAATCCCAGTCAACTCTCTGATTCAGTGGTATATGGGATATTGTGATACATGAAATCACTATCAGAAGCTTTTTTGGGAAATAACTGAAATGTATACATTACTTCCTTATCAACACAGTTCATTGCATATATTATATCATTTGATTCTCAATAGCAACCTTGTAAGGAAAAACACTATTGATATCATTTTCACTGTTGTATAGATGAGACAACTAATAATGCTTGGAAAGACAAGCACATTTGCACATGGGCAAATAATGAGAAGTTTTCAGAGGAGTGATTTAAATTCAGATCTATCCTAATTCCATGCTTAGGACTCCTTCTATACAATACTGTGCTGAAAAAGATTGAGAGTATGAAATGAGGTAGTATCTTTTCCTACTACACACATTCAATAAATCATTTTCAGGAAAGGACATTGTTAGAGTATGTTAATAAATCTTCAAAAGTGTATTCAATGCTTAACTTTTTAATGACACTTAAGATTAACTCTGAATCTCATTTGTTCTTTTTTATTCTATTTCCCTCTATTCTACAAAAATCATCTGCTCTCTTTTGATAGCCTTATCCTGGCTCCATCCTCATTTTCTTTTCATACATATTTGGTCTATGAAACAAAGATCACACCTCCTCCCTGTTTATATATGGCTGACTATACCAATTCTACTTGCTTTCTGGTCCTTAAAGAGGAAAGTCTGTTATCCCTAAGAAACTTATTATTGGTTGAAGGTTCCAAAGATGAAAATGATCATGTTCAAATGATCCTTAGATTTGCCACATGCTGTGTCACATAGTGAAGTTTTCCTCTTTGCCCACAAATGAAAGGGACCCTAGATATCTGCCACCCAGCTCACACCATCTCCAAAATGAGGGGATTGAACTAGATGGCCTTTAAAGTACCTTTAACTCTAAATCTATGTTCCTATCTAGGATATTCATCTAATAGAGGAAAATCAATGAGATTTAGAGAGGTGAAAGAATTTGTCCAAGGCTACATAGTAATCCAGGTTTCTTTCTACTGAAAAGAAGAAAAGAGATATTTATTAAATGCCTACTGAATGTCAGGCAGTGGGCTAAGTGCTGTACAAATATGATCTCATTTGATTCTCATCACAACCCTTGGAGGTAGGTGCTATTATCCCCATTTTATGGTTGAGTAAACTGAGATAAACAGAGTTTAGGTGACTTGCCCAAAGCTATATAGCTAGTAAATCTTTGGGGCAGGATTTTTACTTAGTTATTTCTAACAGCAAACTCAGAGATTATACTATCTAACTGCCTCAAGTCTTCCTGGAATATATTTATCCCTTTTACTTTTTCTCATTCTCAACTTATACTGTAGAGTTCTGCCCTATTTTCAGTTGATTTGGGGAATATTTTCACTTCTTGGGTTCAACCAGATATTTATATCAATTTAACTAAAGGTGGAATGCATACTTTTATTGGGGCTTAATAAATGTTGGTTTAAGCCAAAGCCAACATCCACATTCATAAAACCTAACTTCCAAGCCTTTCAATCTGAACCAGAAAAATCAATTAAGGAAATTAAGGAAATTATTGACATTTTTTAAGTTAAGGAATTATATTAAGGAAATTAAGGAAAAATATTGACAATTTTTAAGTTTTAAAAATTTCTTCAACACTAGGGAAATAATCTGAATAAGCATCTATGGATCAAGGATCTGGATCCATATGTCCTATGAAGAATATAGTTATGTGTCAGTGGAATCCCCACCAAGGAAGACAACTCAAGGGATTGTTCTTAAGTCACTTTTAATCTTTTGATAAATGTTCCAGTATTTCTGGTTTAAAAACCAATTGGGGGGAAAAAACATATGAAGCAGTGCTCCCACTGATGCAGTACCAGTGCTATTTTAGACAGGCATACATAGTAAATCAGAGTTTTCACATTCCATTCATTGGAACTAACTCAAATTGTCAGTATTTAGCCAAGTGTAACTAGAGCAGTAAAAATGGGGAACAGCAAAGAGTACCGCATTAATAGACTTGAGAAAATAATTCAAGAGAGATCTCACTGGGAAATTATCAGCTAGGAAAAATGTTCAAGGTCATACACATAGTTAAGGTTATAGAATCAAGACCACAAACTAGGATTTTAAAAATTGATAATATAATGATGAGACCAAAAATCATTAGTGATAATATAATGGGGAGCAAGCCTTCTAGTCAGGAAGAAGTAGGTTCAGTGTTTCTAGCTTTGTGACTTATGCAAATTATTTAACATCTCAGAGTCTCAACTGTAAAATGGGAATAATAGCACCTACTTTTATAGCACCTACAGAAAAGCTATAAAAATCAAAGAAGAATAAATTTGTAAAAGAAAATTAAGATTAGCATAGTGCCTAGAAGATAATAGGCACTATTTAAATGCTTATCCCATTCTCTTTCCTTCAAGGTCTTCCTCTAATATATACTAATGGTGGACTATTTTATATCACAGTTCCCTTGGAAGTAACTGTTTCTTTGATATATTCTAGTAGTATGACTATGGGTAAGTCATTTAATATTACAGTTCTCGGGCAACACTCAATAAAAGAAGCCAACATAAATCAGTGGAAGAAGTTTTTGCACAAGGAGTTCTGCATTAATTAATTCATAGCTCTAGACTATTAATAATAACAATGTTAATGATACTAATGATAGTGATGGTGATGTTGATAATTAAAGAGTAATACCAGAGCATTTGATCTATTAAAGCTGAAATTGACAGTCAGTGCAATGAAATGGACAGAACCATGATTTGGGTTAAAATCCTGCCTGGATTGTATTGTGTAAATATAAATAATCCCCTTAAGATCTTGGCAATCCAGCAACTCTATAACTATGAATCAAAAAAGAGGTAAAGAGTTTCCCTCTACAAAAGAATTCACGGGTCTGGGCAAAAAAGGCAAATTATGAGATAAACACTACTCAAATAAATGTGAAGTGATTTGATAGCAAGGCAGAAAGATCTTTGAGAAATATTCATTTTGAATAAGCAGGAAATAGGTAGTCATGTATTCAAAATCAGGTCACTAGACTCAAGGGCTCTATCCTCTAAATTATTATTTCTATGTTCATAATTGATAAGGACATACAAAGATCCTATCACCTTTGTAAATTAAATCTGAAAATTGTGAGAGTAAATGACTTGACTCATAGGGTTGGTCGTAACCTTTGGATTACTTAACTCTTTCTCTTCAATTTACATATGAGAAAATTGGAACCTAGAGGGATGAAGTGACTGGCCCAAGATGGTATAATTAGTAAATAGAAGAACCAGAACTAAAACTCAGGTTCTCAAACTGTAATTTTAACATTCTTCCTTTATACCATACTGCCTTTCAAAACCATTGGATTATTTTCTCCTAAGAAGACCATTTACCAGGAAAAACATATCTGTACCCTCTTGCACAAGGTAAAAGTCTAACCATAATACTTTGACATTAAAAACTTTTTGAGGGAGAGAATACATTAGTAAAGAAGACACATGTTCAAAATATTATCCACTGAGACAAAGTTGTATTTAAAACAGGAATATAAGGCTAGTTCCGTGGCAGGAAAAGTAAAAATGTAATAGACCATATCAATGATTAAAAAATAAAAATTATAAGACTGCATAAATAGATACAGAAAAAGATTTTGATGAAGCACAATGCTTCTTTATGTTAAAACATTAAAAGTATAGGAATAAATTAGTCTTTAACATAACAACTAGCTTCTTTCTAAAAGCAAGAGTTAGTTTTATTTATAATAAAGAAATTATTTCTAATAAAGCAAAGATGTTCACCATCACCACTATTATTTGATGTCAGCCTACAAATGTTAGGTATATCAATAAGACAAAAAAGATATTAGAGGAATATAAACAGGTAAAAGAGAATTAAAATAATTTTTTTTGAGAAAACGTGTTTTACTTACAGAATCTTGGATGAAGTAAAATTAATTTTTAAATGAAGCACTTTAATAAACTTTCAGGACATAAACTACACAGAAAGCTCTCTCTGTATTACCAACAAAACTCAGCAGCAATAGACCAAGAGAAAATTCTTTTTAAACTAACTATAAAATGTACAAAATATCTGGAAATCCTGCTGTAAAGAATTACATGACTATAATTGCAAAACTCTCTTTACAGATATAAAAGCAAAAAGAAAATCACTACAAGGGGACATTTATTACTCATAGATGAACTATGTTACTGTAATAAAAATGACAATAACCCAAAATTGATCTACAAATTTATCGTCATACTACCAAAGGATTATTTTATATATCTTGATAAAATTATAACAAAATTCATCTATAGGGGAAAAAAAGGTCAAGAATTTATCTGCCTCAGAAAGGTATTGGTCACATTCTATTTATCTATCCAAATGAATGTTTCTGGGGGGGGGGGAGAGAGATTTTTCAACCAATTGGCTTTTACTGTTTGGGTAAGCAGACTAAATTCCTATGAGCAATGACAAATTTTTTCCAAGGTGCTCTGCATTATCTTGGAGACTAATGATCACTGATTAGCACAATGTTATCCAGAGCCAGAAAAATCTAGAGGATGTGACCATTTGTAAAAACCTCTCTTCAATGTGGATTCTAATCTGAATCTCCTCCATGACAGTGGCATCCTTGGCAATACCACATTTCACTCTTTTACCCTTATTTTAGAGCTTCATTTAACCTTTGAGCAGAGTTATTTGTGTCTTATTTCTTACAAGGAGTCGTGAATGATGGTGACATGTGGTTGGAAAATACCTTGTTATAAACAAGCATGCAAGTTAGTATTTTATTCTTTCAAATCAAATACTTGACAAAAACAATAAACCCACCAGCATCATATATTCTCTATAAAATTCAATTAGGTGTGAGATAATGAAGATGTATTCTCTTGTCGAATACCAATTGAAAAGTCTCTTTGTTCTCTGCTAAGTCTCATAGAGGATGTCCTCCATTCCTGTAGAGATGATTTTCATAAACATTTTATATAGATGATAGAGTAGACAGGGATCTTTAATAGCTTTTTTAAAACACCTTCCCTACTTTAACCTACTCTTTGCTTCTTCAAAACCAGTAAGATTCAAAATTTCCCCCTCCCAAACACACTTTTGGTGTTCAGATATCTTCTATACTGCACTCTATACTTCTACTAGTTCAGATATCTTCTATACTGCACTCTTACCATCCTCATAATTATATGATGATACATCAGAGTTGTTAAACTTGGATTTCTCTGCTTAATTAGTAATTTTAAATAATTTTATATGGTCATTGGTATTTTTTTTCTTTTTTTTAACTAGCTCAGTGATGTCCAGAAAATCCCATATTTTCTCCTTGCAAGTATGCCCTCAGCATGGCTGACATTATTGCTAATTAACTAATACTTATGGAAATAAGAAAGAGGGAATGTTAGCAGAAGGAAACTAGCATCTCCCAATGGAGCCTCAACTTATTCATCCAGAAGGGATAGAGCAAAATATACATACACTTAGACTGACATATCTTTGCAAATAAATAGGCTATTATTTTAGTTTTAATACTCAGGTATTTTATACTTAAAATGCTTTCAGTTCTTTAATTGTTCAAGTTAGTACTCTGAGGCCATGAGATCAAATTTAAAGTCAAAACAAAACACCAACAAATAAACACAGATTATGTGGAAGGAAGTATAGTAAGGGGCATAAAAGAAGCATCTTGATTTAGAGTTCTTGAATGGTGTGTATGACTTCAACAGAAGGAAAAATTATTATCTTAACAATAACACAGCATTTTAAGATTTCATAAATGCTTGCCTCATAACAACCTTTTTAAGTAGGCAATGCAATACTTATTCAACTAATTTTATAAATGAAGAAATAAGAAGCTAAATGATTGGTTCCTGACCATATAGCTAGTGAATATCAAATGCAGATTCCAACCGATGTCTCTTAAATCCGAATGAGCATATTTTCCACCATGCCACTTTATCTATGATGAGAAAATAATAGAAAATGGAACAGAGATGTAAGTGTCATTTGCTTTTTTCACTAAACCTCAGACATAAGTAGCATAACCATTGCTACCAGTTCACCAGGAACTTCTATAGCAGATTCCCAGAATTGGTAGCAACTCAATGTCCTCAACTCTAAAATGTCAAATGGGTAAAGGATATCTAAGTAGCTTTACAGATACCACATTGTATATCCAATTGCTCCCAGGTACTAGGAATGATACTAAAATTATAGAAGTGCCATAGACCTTAAAGATCTAATCTAACCTTCTCATTTTATAGTGGGTGAGAAAATTAAGAAATAGATTTAATGCTTTGAACAAGGACCCACAGTTGAGAGATAACAGTGCTAATACTTGCATCCAGTGAGAGAATTATGGATTAGAAGGTGAGAAGAGGCACATTTAGGAGTGTGCTAGAACCAGTCCCCATTCTCTTGAGAGTGATTATTAAATTTTCAGTGTGCACATTTACAGCTTGGAAATCTGCAAATAACCACAAATCATGAACTCGTTTATTTTGATTGTCTCGACTTAGAAAAGTGATAGAGAAAATGTTAATAATGCACACTAAAGGGGCAGCTAGATGGTTCAGTGGATAGAGTACCTAGACCTAGAGAGGGGAGGTCCTGGGTTCAAATGTGACCTCAGATCCTTCCTAGTTGCATGACTTTGGGCAAGTGACTTAATTCCAATTGCCTAACCCCTATGACTTGGAACTCATATTGAGAATGAATTTTAAGATAGAAGGTAAGGGTTTTAAAAATAGAGACTAAACAAAATGTCTTGTGGACTTTTTATGGGGGGGGTAGGATAGGGTGTCAGTTATTAAACATTTACCAGCATACCCCTGGGTGCATTTATGCAACAGGCAGCTTAAATCTATCATTAACTGATCTAATTCAAACTCACATGCATCAATGACTACAATAATGTGAATAAAAAAGAATACTAAAATGAAACCAAATGCTTTATAATTAGAGTCATCCATTTTGTGTCCTGGAGGAAAAATGGAAATCTATATTCTTCTTTTCCTTGAAAAAGTTCCTAAGCTTGTATATTTAGAACCAGAAGGATTCTTTGATGTCAACTCATCCAACTCTTTCATTTTATAGAAGAGGAAATTGAGTGAGAAAGGTTAAGTGATTTGCCCAAGTTCATGTAGTTTATAGGCATTTGTGGCAGCATTTAATTCAAGGTCATTCTGGTAATTATATGTCACCTGTTGCTTGAAGGGACTAGAGAAGTAATTAGGTAACACTGTGAATAGAGCATCAGATCTGGAATCAGAAAGACCTGAGTTCAAATTTTGCCTTTAACACATATTGAACATGTGACCCTGAGCCATCACTTTACTCTATGTTCTGGGCATATCTATGTGACTATAAGATAGATGTTAATTTGCATGGGCAGGTGGTGTTTTCTAACCTAGAAGTTCTTTATACCAATGGACTCAGGTCAAATTCCTACGGCTTTTCATTTCAGAGCTTCTATGAGAAAGAAAGGATCTTGTTCTATAATAGACAAGATTCAAATAGATGCTTTATAGAAACTCTTTTTTTATATACTTTTCAAGTCAAAAATTATTAAGACTAACTATAATTTTGAAATTATTATTACTTAAAACTAAGTGAATCCCAATTCTAGATATATTAGCTGTGTGATCTTGAATATCTTTGAACCTCTCTTTTTGAATGCAGTTTCAGCGTACGTTCCCATAGGATTTTGGTAATAATTAAATGAGATTATATATGTAAAATGTTTGAAATTATGAAGCATCACATGAATATAAGTTATTACTAACTTATAATCTTTTACTTATTCATCAATGTCTTTTCCAGTGTTTCACTGAGACTTAGAAGTGTGAAACTATAGGATTCAAAGGCTATTCTATTGGAACCCTAAACACTTAGATATCAGGGTTCAAATCCTCCTTTGGACTTTTGGACCTTAAAGAAGTCTAATTTTGTCATCTCTTTAGGGTACGGGCCCAAAGCAGATGATCTCAAAGGTCCTCTCTAGCTCTAACTCCTACAGGATGCTATGCTCCTACCAACCTGAAAAAGGTTCAGAGTATGGGCTAATGACAGTGTATCAGTCAAAGGACTCATCTAACCATCTTTAATGAGGTTTATTCCAAGGAAGTTGTATCCAGAGCCTTACAAAGAAGTGGAAGGGTGACAACATGCCCCTGGAAAACAATCCTTACACAACTGATCTTTAAGAAGGTGAAGAAATGCCGATATAAACAATTATGATTTATACAACACATAGTGCACACTCCCTTTTGAAGACATACATCAAACAAAACATTCCCAAGAGTGGCTTTACAATAGAATGTAAGGTGGCAAAGGTGTAATAAATTTAAAATCTCTCTTCTAGAGAAAATAATGGATTTAGATGACCAAACTTTAATTCTAGCTAAGAGATAAAGAACAGCATTTTTAAAAATACAAGTTGTTGAAACAAAATGTACAGCATTCATTTTTAGAACTACTTGAAGCCATAATTTTTTAAAGCTCTTAATTTATTAACAACTAGTTCTTACAAATTGGAAAGGAATAGCTAAATTCACTTAAAATTTAATCATAAATGACTTGACAATAAGACCTAGAAAACAAAAAATCATATATAATAAATTCGTGGAAGCTGTTTCATTTTTCTTGGAACAAGCCAGAGAAGGCCCTAATTAGCAATATTGTACCTTCTTGGGAGACATATGTTGAGACCAATTACTATTCAGACTTAGGAACAAATTGCCAAATATTTCAATGCTTTCATTTCTATAAAAAATAATCTGTGTTGAAAGAAACTTATATAATTGCACACATAAAACTACTAAATGTTCTGTGGAAAATGGTACATGAAAGATATACAAAAAAACCTTTGATGCACAAATGAAATGAAACAAATAGTGCTAAAACATAGATTTTAAAAGTTACAACGCATGTAACATGGGAGATAATTATATTTTGTGAGTGCTGGAATTTATCCTGGAAGAAAGGAAAAAAGTGATAATGCCTAATGAGGCTGCAGGTTCGTGAAATATTGTTCTGAGTTGCCCTCCAACCAAACTATTGCTTTGTCATGGGTCTTCAGGCAAATCATAACCCTCTCTGATTTAATTTTGTGTCAGCTAAGGACATTGAGTATCTTGCAAAGATTATGAAATATTTTTTTAAAATAGAAGAATATGTTTGAGCCCAAGGCTTCCTGGTATTTGCTTTTCTAAAGAAGTTCCTGCTATTTGAGACTAAACAATGATAGTCTGGAACACATGAAGGGTAGAAGAGACATTCTGCTATTCATTTATCTTTATTTATTGTCTCCTTTGGTGAAGAAAGGAATATCCTCCACACCTCATCCACAAAACTTCTAAATCAACATCTACCATAATTGAACTTTAACATCAGTCATTGTACCCAGATATTAATTTCTGGTTAATTAATCAATCCAGAGAAGTATCATGGCAAAAAGGTTAGAGGGAGGATTTAGTGTCAGGAACACCTAGATTCAAGGTTTGACTCTAACATATACTAACACTATGACCATAAATGATTTATTTAACCCCCTTCTGTTTCCCATTTCCCCAGGTTACCATCTAAGACTATCAAGATCACTGTTACAAATGAGTTGCCAATCTACATTGGCTGAAGGAATTTCTGTATTGTGAATTTCCTCATATCAATGAAATCTGAACTAGAATAAAAAAATCTCAAAGATGCAAGGGACCCCAGAAACCATTTAATATAATCTATGTGTATTATGCATTCCAGCAACTAACATGCTCAGGTTATTCTCCTTGTCCCATTAGTCTATACCTGTTGCTCCAGTGAAGCATGTATGCATTATGTTGAATGAAATAAAAATAATAAATAATGTAAATGTAAATAACAATATAAATAATAATTTATATATAATAGAAAATAATAAAATGGGAATTTTGACTGCAAATTCTCTGTATGCCTTTTAATGGCATAAACAACAGAACTAAAACCCACTTTAATCTCAGTAAGTTCATTTGGTTGGTGAAAAAATAGAATGAGAATCTATAAGAAAATCTGATAATGAAACATTTCTGACTATGGAATTTAATTTATCCAAGTCCATCTCTCTAGACCTCTGAATCTCAGGAACCTAGAAATCTTAGACCAGCTTCTAAATTCCATTAGTTTGGTAATTTGTGATTCTGATGGGATCCTGGACCAAATGGAAGCTTATAAAGCAAGGCAATAAAAGTCATCCCAGGGCTGGATGCTCTAGCCCTCCATACAATTGAAAGCTATTTTGTAATGGGCATGGTGGCATGGGCTCAGCATAAAAATATGTAGCTGTAGGAGAATACTTAAATCTCTAGATTAATGATAGCCTTGTTGATGTAGGTGCCAATCAGTCAATTTATTAGTATTTGTTTATTAATCAATAGTAGAATGAGAGGTAATAGAGAATATGTGATAAAACCCTCCTGGAGAATGATTTTGTACTGCAATCATACAGATCCCTTTGCATGGACTCTAAAATGTATTTAGCTAATTGTTAAATTTCACTAAGAGAGTTTAACTCACAAGTTCTTCTGTTGTCATTTTTCAGTAGCATCTGAGTCTTCAGGATCCCATTTGGGGTTTCCTTGGCAAAGATATTGGAGCAGTTTGCCATTTCCTTCTCCGGTTAATTTTACAGATGAGGAAACTGAGACAAATATGGTTAAGTATTTCTCAGGGTCACACAGCTGGTAAATCACACAGCTTTGAAACTAAGAAGATGAGTGTTCCGGACACTAGACCTTGAGCTTTATTCACTGTGCCACTTGGCTGCCTGTCATAAACTTTATCTTATATTACAGAGTCACTATTCTGCAGAGAGAACACAAAGAAGTGCAACTCAAACTCAGATTGAAGGGGCCTCCTTTACTATCCACATGACTTCAGAATTGCTGAAATAGATCAGCTTGGATTAATAAATCAGGGATTGTATAGACAGAACTTCAGTTGTTAAATGACTTTGTGGAGGAAATGACTTTGAAAATCACCAGAGCATGACATGTAGTTGAGCAACTCATTTGAAGAAAACAAAAAGCTAAAAGTTAAATAAAACATTGAGGTTAAAAAATGAGGGCAATGTTTAAAACAATGTGTCATTTATGGAGAATGAAAAGCAAGAGAATTTACAGAGACTGTTACAACTAAAGAAAGAGTAGTGACCTAAAAGAAAAATCTGGGCTAAAGAAAATAATGGCCTGCATAAAAATTTTTTTAAAAAATAGAGAAAAAGTCCTTGTCCACAAGCCAGAAATAGACCAATCAGACAATAAGGCAAGCATCAGAATCGACAGAAGGATGTCCAAAGTCAAGCATCCAAACCCCTTACAGCATTTTAATGAATAGATTCAACATATTGGATTGGGAGGAGCAGAGTTAAAGAGGATAAAATTCATAGGCTTCTTACAGATGGTGTTAGGAAGCAGCAAGCTCAGTGGGAGACACCTCAAACAGTTTCCTGCAGCTTTCAAGTTCCTGGGGAGGTTCAGTTCACCGTATGTCTATGCTGAAGGATAGTTGGCAAGTGAATATGTAGTAGTCCTTGTGTGGACGTCAATCAACTGACTTGTATTTATTAATCATTGCTATGTCCTCAGTACTAGCTAAACCCTGAAATGGAATAGCCCCTGCCCTGAAGGAGCTTACATTTCCTGTCTGTTATGTTTGGAATTTTCTCCTTCCTGGTCTCCACCTATCTTCCTTGGCTTCTTTAAATCACAGCTAAAATCCTTTCTACAAGAAGCCTTTCCTGATTCTCCTTGATTATAATGCCTCTATTTTGTTGACTAACTGCATTTTATTCTGCAGATTTTTTTTTCTATATATAGTTGTTTTCATATTTTCTGCATTAGATTGTGAGCTTGAGCTAAATCCTTGCATGAGACTTCTAATTCTCACTTAGCTTTGAAGAGTTTAATAGGTAATCCCTGTAGGCTGGTACTATTACCTTTCCCCTCATATTTATTCCTTCTAATACCTCCTTTCCCCTTCACAGATCTAAAAATGTTCAGGCAAGTGGTCATGGTAGTTTTTATCCCAGAGGGAATAATGCAGTTCCGTCTTAAGTATCAGGAAAAATAATAGAGGAATAAGAAACTGGAGTACTAGAGAGAAGGAAAATAAAGATACTGTATTCTCCTAAAGCCTTCACTGATTCCTCCTGTCCAGCTCTGAAACAAGCTTGGTCTCCTCTAACTACAAATCACATATTTGCAATTTTCTTGTGGTATTACTATAATACTTTCCAACTCTTGCCCACTTCTTCCTGGGGTAATTAAGGCACTCAGGTTTGAAATCTCTACCCTGGGAATGAGGTGTTCAGTAAATGAACAAGTAAATGCAAACTGACCTAATTAATCATATCCAACTAGGTCTAGGCTTCATATCTCATCCAACTAATTCACCAAGAAAACAAAGATCTATCCAGAAATCTGACCATCTGTCTTACTACTATGATGTACAAACTCTTCTGTCCTCTTCATTGCCTTCTCATCCCATTCCCACCTAAGTCTTGCTATTTTCCATCCCTTGCTCCAATAATAATTAAAACAAGACTACCATTGCTTTTAGCAAGATCGTGTTATTCTATTACTCAGTGACTCTATTTACAATCCCTATGACACTCTATTATGAAACTCACTTCTTTAGTCACCCTTACTCTATATGTCTTGGCTCCTTTTAGAATAGAGACTTCTTGTAGGTCTTTTGAAAAATAATCTGTTCATCATTTCTTAAGCCACAATAGTATTCCATCACAATCCTATGCCACAATTTTTTTAGCCATTTCCCAATTGGTGGACATCCCTTCAATTTCCAATTTTTTGCCACCACAAAGAGCTGCTATAAATATTTTAGAATATATAGTCCCTTTTCCTTTTTCCCTGATCATCTTAAGAAATAAACCTTATAGTGATGTTGCTGAGTCAAAAGGTACATACAATTTTATAGTCTTTAATGATCAGAACCAAAAGAACATTATATATAGAGACTGAAATAGTTTGAAAAATGACTTGTGTATGTCCATGCTCAGAGAAAGAACTGATGAATAGAAATAAGCAAGATATAGTTTGACATATATAGACATAGATATAGATATAGATCTTTTTTGTCAAATGATTCCTCTCTAATGGGGGAGGGGAAGGAAGGAAGGAAGGAGTTACTTGGGTATTTTAACATAACAAATAAAAGAATTTAAATTAAAATAAATTACAAATTCTTAAAATTGAAGACTGTCACTTTTGTATTTTAATTGTCAGTGCCCCTCCTCTGGCACTGTGTGACCCTAGGAAAATCATTGATGTTCCTCATGCTGAAGTAACTCTCTAAGCCTATAAATTGCAGAGTTTATGTGAATATGCATTGATAAAAAGAGTTTCTCCATTAAATTATCTACAACAATGAAATGAGAGAGAGGGGAATGATCCCATCAGCTCACATAGTTTCAGGAACACAAAAGGCACTTAATGATTTCTTTTTTCATTTACTCAATTATTTATTCATCCATTCAACTAGGACATATTTATAGTGTACTATATTAAATACTAATTTTTTGTGACTATATATATATAAGTATACATACACATATATATCCCCTCATAGACTGTATGATGGAGGACAGCAACTATGCTTAATGTGAAAGCAGAGAGGAGTGTATAATGATGATTCAAAAGAAGAAAGTAGGTAAAAGAGAGGGAAGAATATCGTTACTCAAATATTGTCCTCTCTTTAGCCCAGGAGATTCAGAGTCAAGAGGTCAAAGGATTATAGAGGTCTCCAGGTCATTAGGGGCATACCTCTACTTCCTGCTGCTATGTTGCATTCTATATAACCAAAGATCCTTTCTGGAATGTGACCATCAGTGAAAGTCAAGGTCTCCACTGCCTGGAAGCCATACTACTTTGCTTTGGCATTGGACTTTAATAGAGCAAAAGAATATGGTAGTGTGGGGATCCAGGGGAAGTAAATGGTCTCTAGATCAAGTAAACAAATCAAAATGGCCAACATTGCAACCATGTAACACTACCTAGGTTTCTTATTTCTTGCCTGACTTAGAGAGGCATCTTCAGAACACCTTAATTGATGTTCCTACCATCTGATCTTTTCCCTGTCTTGCTCAAGTAACTTCATCCATTCCCTGTTGTCTCTAGAAAGTGAAAAATAAAAAACTTTGGTTTGGCATTTAAAGACTATTATGATCAGAAACCAATTTCACCAAAATTTCCCATTACTTTCCTCATGAGGCTTCATATTCCAACTAAGCAATCTTTTGCTATTTTTCATAGATAATATTCCATCTCTTGTCTTTGCACAAATTGTCCTCTACCCTCACCCCACTCCATGTCAAGAATGTTCTTCCTCTGCCTCTTCCTAACTCTAATTCAAAACCCAACCAAAATATCACATTCCTAATCCAAGTAACTGTATGGTATATTAAACAGAATACTGAACTAGAGAGTCAGGAAAATAAAAGCTTGAATACTGTCTCAGGTGATTCTAGCTATGTGACCCTAAGTAGGCTATTTGACCTCTCTCATCCTGTATCCTCATCTGTAAAATAGGTAAAATGATAGTACCTATCACACAGAGTTGTTGTGAGAATGAAAAGGGGAAAATCAAATGAGGTTCTTTGCAAACTTTATTGTCCTATATAAATATTAATTATGACTATACTTAATCTCTTCAGGTCCCAAATGTTAGCACTTTCCTCTCAATGAGTTATTTTTAAAACCCTTACCTTTTTATCTTAGAATCAATACTTTGTTTTGGTTCCAAGACAGAAGAATAGTAAGGGTTAGGCAATGATTTTTAAATGACTTGCCCAGAGTCACACAGCTAGGAAATGTCTAAAGTCAGGTTTTAACCCAGGAGCTTCCATCTTTGAGCCGGGTTCCCTTCCCCTGAGTCACTTAGCTACCCCTCTTAAAAAAATTTTTTTTTATATTTTGTGTTTATTTATATTCCAGTTGTTCCCTCCTCCTTCCCCAACCTACTCCAGAAGTTAAAAAAGATAAATGAATGCTGGCATAATAAAATTCATTTTCTTCCCACCCTAGAAGGGCATACTCTTTCTTTGTGCTGACTTTTCATCCCTTTGATCCATGTAAAAATATATACAACTCCCATAAAATCCTATATGTCCCGCTATCCTTTTATTTTGATAACAGACATAGAATGCACGGGACAAAAAATGTTAGAGAAAAACACCAGGATTTAAAAGAAGATAGAAAATTTGCTCTTTTCTTCAACCCTCCCTCTAATTTTTTTGCCTTCAACATATAACCAGGAAAGAGTGGAAAGACCAAAGATCTTACTGGAAAAGGAAAAATTAAATAATCTTAATTCTTCCTGCCACCCTATATACATATATCTTTTAGGAAGTAGGGATTTGGGATTGTTTTTCTGTTCCATCTTCTTTCTCTAATAGGGGGAACTCTAACAGATGGCTCATTATTTTTGTAGAAGAGTCTTTCACCAACATACCTTTGCACTTATCTGATCCTTTCTCATCTCCAGAGCCCAGGAGGTAGGACAATTAGTTTCAGTCCTTTAAGTCCCAAAGTTTTCCACAGGCCATAGGATTTCCCTGTTGTTGCCAGTTCCCATCACTTCCCCTTGCACACAGTTCTTCTCATCCTATATATATATATACACGTGTGTGTGTGTGTGTGTGTGTGTACACAGTATATAATACATTTCTATTGCACATATATCCATATGTGTGTATATACATATGTCTGTGTGCATGTGTGTATGTGTTTATTTTTTATGTGTATTTATGTCAGTCACTAATTCTTAACAAAATATTTACAACTGTGTGCAGGGTGCCTAAAAGATAAAGAGTCCAGTGTGTCTTCTCGAAGTTCTTATATTTCTTTTGGCTCTCTTCCCAATCCAGACATCAGAGAAATGTACCCAATGGACAGACCAATACCTACTAACCTGTGCACGTACTGCAGCTCACAAAACTTTAAATACCAAAACAAATAAAATTAATACTATACTATCTCTAGTCTTACTGAGAGTAATGTATTTGCCATTTCTTTGTTTCAGGTTCCCAAGATTAATTTTACAGACCTTACAAGGATCAATTGCCAGTGATTTCTCTTTCTACTAGCATATACTATATATATATCCCAAGGTTGCCTCTTTTGAGCACTCAGATTGAATTTGGTCAAATGGATTGTTTGACTGGAGTTATCCAAAACATCATGTTATATGTATTTCATTGAATTCCTCTTGATTATTTTGATATTCTTATTTTTCCAAGCTTGTCTATGTAGATCTATCTAGATCAAATATGAACTAGGTAAATAATACTTGTATGAAAACTTCCTCTATTCATAGATTGGCAATTTACCAGCAATTTACAGTGGTAGAGAGTTGCCTGGGGACAATGGTTGGTGAAATTATTTGCATAAGGTTACAGAGCTTTTATGCATTAGAGGTAGGGCTTGAATCTAAATCATTCTATTGGTAAAAACTAATACTCATCTACTAGGTCACATTGCCTCCCACATTAGTTTTTTTAAGTCATTATGTATTTAGGAATTTAGGAATCATTCATTCTGCTCATCATATTTAGGCAGAGAGGAAAAGGGACCAAGAGTCACTAACATAGATTCTCAGAGATGGAAGTTAACTACTGAACAGAGCCACCTTGTTTAATGTGTAGTTGAATAAGAATCTTATTTGTAACATATTTAATGAGTGAGTATATTGTTTTTGTTTGAAGATCAATAATGGAGCATGGGGGTGGGTGTACCATTGGCTTCTGAGGCATCCCACTCTATATTTATATAGCTGTATTTCATAGGAAAGTAATTCATATCGCTGATAATCCTATTATTCATTAAAAATCACCAACTTTGAGGTTAAGCCGGATGTAACATATTTCACCCCAAGAAGTAAATTGATTTTTATTTCTTAAAATAAAACATTCTAAAATATATGTTCTAAAGCAGGAATTCTTAATCTGGCATTAGAATATTTGTGTTTCAAAAATTTGGATAAATATACTTCAACATAATTTGTTTCCTTTGTAATGCTATCTTTTTATTTAATGCACTTGATACATTATTTTCATAAGGGTTCCATAGGTTTAACTAGACTGTCAAAGTTGTCCATGATGCAGAAAATTTGATCTCTATTTTACAGACTGGCCATTAAATCACTTCTATTGGTCCTTAGTTCATTCCTTTGTGGCAAAGAATACATTATGGAAATTAGGTATGCCATACAAATAAACAAATCTAAATTCCCCAATAATCACTATGAATTAAGTATATAAATACTATGATTTGGATTTAGAAAGGAATGCAGATTTTTTATCCAACCTCTTTAAAAGTATAAAATTAAAGTGCACAGAGCATTAAATGACTTACCTGAGATAATAAATAAAAGCAGGAATATGAACTCCTGTTCAAAATTCCTCTTTTTGACCAAGCCAACTGCTTCTTTTGTGCATCTTCAACAGTCTTCAGAAATAAAATGAATTCCAAATGATTGGTTAAGATAGCCCAATAAGTATGGAATATTACTTTTAAAAATCCATAATTCACTTAATTAGCCAGGGAAGTCAGAGAAATATGTCAGCATCATAGCCACAATAAATTTTCAAGTTTCTTGAATTTTCTTCTGACCACAAAAATAGCTTTCATAAGAAACAAAGAATTCAATTGTAAATATATCTAGTCTTGATTTTTTCCCTATGTGAATTCATTTAGTTTCTTTAATTTATTTTTCTGAAATAGTGTTGTATAAAGCTTTTAATTCTTTTTATATTAATCAAGGTATATAATATTATTATAAATATTCTTCTAATTTTTTACTTAATTGTTTGTTTTATTGGCTTATGGTTGAACAGAATAGTTTCTAATAATTTCTTCTATTTTTTCTTTATGAATTCTTTTTCATTTCTGATAATAATATTCTGGTTATTTGATATTCCTCTTTCTTATTTTTAATCAAGTTAACTAATGGTTTGTTTTATTTTAAAATTGCATATGCTTTTCTCTTAATAATTTTTTCAATTTTATTGGCTTCTTTTATTTTCAGGATTTTTGACTTGACATTTAGTTGGGGTTTAAAATCAAAAATCTATGTACAAAAATATTCATAGCATCATTTTTTAAGTTTCAAAGAACTGGAAACTAAGAGTGTACCCATCACTTGGAGAATAGTTGAATAAATTTTCTGATAGTAATGAAAAATAATACAAAGTATTCTTTAATAGTGTGCTTCAAAACAACTCATTTTCTGTCTTAGAATCAATATTAAGTATTAGTTCCAAGATAGAAGAGGAGTAAGAGCTAGACAAATGGGATCAAATAACTTGTTCAGGATCACAAAGCTAAGAAGGATCTGAAGCCAAATATAAACCTAAGACTTCCCATCTCCAGGCCTAATAGAGTGCTTTAAGAAATGATGAAAGCATTGGTTTCAGATTGTAAACATCAGAACCAGGAGAACAATTTATATTATAACCTCAATATTGTAAAGACAAACAACTTTGAAAAATTTAAGAACTATGATGAATATAATGAACAATTATGATTCCAGAGGACTGGTGATGAAGAATGGTACCCATGTCATGTCAGTGAAGAGAGGATTAATATGTAGAATAAGGGGAAAAAAACATTTTTTAATATGACCAATGTGTGAATTTATTTTCCTTGACTAAGCTTATATGATAGAAGATTTTGTAGTTCTTCTTTTCTTTACCTTCATTTCTTTATTTTTTTAATCAGTATGTGGAAAAAAGTTTGAGGAAGAAAAAACACAACATTTGGGAAAAACTGACAGTAAATATATATGTACATGCGAACAAATACAAATAAAGAATAGATATTTCATTATTCTAGGTTTGAACAAAATATGTTAGAGAACATAAAAAAAAATCAATGGAAACTAAATATGTTTAAAAAATTTGAACCCCAAGAAAGAACAGATTTTGAAAAAAAAAATTTTTTTTAATTATCATGTTGACTTTTTCCTAAGGGAGTAAGTATGTTTTAATTGCATCCAGACTTAATTTAAATACAAAAGGCTTCCTTTACATCCATTTTCAAGTGTTTCCAAGATGAAATTTTCTCTATTGAATGATTTCCTGTGTATAATATTTCAGCTGTTAAGTGGTTATTGTTAGCTAAGTATTGTAGAACTGTACTTAGAGTTAGTTAGCTTTTGTATTAGTTATTGTTAGCAGGAAGTGCTATACTAGTTTTATTGGGCTCTGTATTTGTCCCTCCAGTAGGTAAAACAGTCTGTTATATCATGTAATCACTTGGCCACTAAGTGATAACTAATGAAACATTTACAAAGTCAGCATGGTACTCACCATAGTATAGTGGAAAAATCATTGGTTTTTGAATGAGAGGAGCTATAATCAAAATACTTGTTCCTCTACTTTGTAAATGACCTTAGAGGCATCACTAGATCAGAGATGAGTCAACTTACTCATCTTTAAAATGGGAGATTGAAATAAATCCTTTTTTCCTAGTTTTAAATTTTATATTACTCCAAGAGATACAGCTATAAAAGATATTCATGATGCATTCTGTGAAGATGGGATTAATTCTCCCCTATTTATTCTTTAGATTTTAGCCACCAGGAATGTATACATGCCCACTTAAACCTTAAGTGGGGGGAGGAGTCATTAATCAACCCTGTTTAGAAAGTGTTTTAAAATAAATCATTTCCTTTTATCCTTACATTAATACAGTCAAATAGGCAAGGACAGGTTTTATCTTCCCATATTTTTATATGAAAAAATTGAATAAAAAAGGTAGGCTTATATATCTAAGATCACACAATGTTAATAGTTTAGTAACCAGGTGAGCCAAATAAGGAAGGAAAAATAGCCAAATTCCTGTATTCATTATTCCAATAGAAAGTTAGAATTTGTCTGGGAATTCCTTGAAGAAAAGAAGATGACTACTATTGTGGGTGGACATGCAACCTTGTCACCTTTGAGCAAGATTGGTTTAATGGAAGAGAGATAAATTAATTAAATAAACCCTTGTTTAGAGAAAGATGAACACAAAAACAGCTGTTTAGATAATCCATTGTCTCTTTATTTTTGCTAAAATAAAGAAATAAATGAACTTATACTTAAAAATAAGTTGTTTTTTTTTTAATTCATCACTCTTTTGGATCTCACAACAACCCTCTGAGGTAAATATAATAGGCATTATTAACTCCAGTTTACAGAAAATGAAAATGCCTGAGAGATGAAGTGATTTACCCAGAGTCCTACAGATATTAAGTATGAGAGATAATATTTTATCCTAGGTCTTCCTGACTCCAAATTCAATATTCTCTCCATCATTCTATAGTGTATTCTAGTTAACACTGAACCTCATAAAAGAAAGAGGTTGAAGAGTAGAGAATACAGTGCTGCTATTTCAATCACTCCCTGCTCCTGTCTCATGTAATCAGTCCGTATTTGGCATCCATTTACCATAGGGCAAGTATGTAACATTTTTGTAAGAGTGTCCCTTTTTCAAATTTTCACAATTTTGCCATTCAAAAGGGACAAAGGTGAAGATAAATGTGAGCCTTATACATGAACAACACTAAGAAAACAGGTAACAGAGACAATGTACTTGCCTAAGCCAAGTGATTTTATTTCCAGTGCTTTTATTTCTGGGTTGTTTATATTAGACTAACAAGGAAACTTTAAAATAAAAAATTACTGAACCCTGAATTCCAGAGGTGTTTTTTGATAACTCGCAAATATCCATTGTTCGGTTATGGGTAGGACTTTGGAGATGAAGATTTGTTCATTTTACTATGAGATCACCATTAGTTAAAAAAGTCTCTTTACTGAGAGGACTCAGCCAGAGATGGTGGTAAAAGAAAAAAGCCTCAGAGACCAGTGGATTGAAAAAGAGGTTATGTCTTTCTGTATAACCACTGAGAAAGTTTGTTTGGCAAGAGAAAGGCCACTCTATTGCACTGGCTTCTGCTTCTTAAACAGTGAAAATCCCTCAGTCTGGTCAATGCAACTGCAGTAGAGAAACTTCTGTAATTCTCAGGCTAAAGAAATCTCTTTTTGAAAGGAGGCAGCTTGGCTTTGTCAGAGAATAAGGCCAGTCAAGGAAAGAAGAGTAGGGGAGCAACCTGACCCAGAAGAGAAGTAGACCAGTCCAGTTCCATTAAGAAGCAGCATCAGAATGGACTGGCAGCAGCCCCTCAGTGGAGCAACTTGCAGGCAGCCCAATTTATCAGTAGAACCACTAGTATACTGCAGATGCCATATAATATCAGGGAACTTTTAAAGTCAATCTCCAAAAAAGAAAAATGACTTCCAGATCCTCATTTTCAGAGTTGTGATTTGTCTTTGCTACATATACATTAACATGAAAAATACTATTAAAGAATATTAAGTTCTTCCCACTCTTCTATATACACTGTGTATTTTTTTTTAATGGAGGAGAGGGAGGAAAAAGATGAGACCCCAGGTTTATGGCTAGAATGTTATTTCATTATTGTTCTAATTTTACCTATTGAGTAAGTGCTTTTGTTAAGACAGTTGTGAATGGGAAATACAGTAGTGGGGGCTCAGGAATTATGAGGTTAACCCTGAAACTCTGAGAAGGGTAGAAGCCGGAGTGGGTATGAATGTTCTGCTATCCTGGATGCTAGAATGAGGAATGAGCACAGAAGGTGTATGTGTGTTCTACCACCTAATTCAGATTCAGTCCAGATTGCATACTTGTGAAATTGAGCTGACATTTCCTGAGAGCCCTAGACATTACATATGGTTAATAAATCAGATCCAGAGCTCTAGTCTAGGACTTCTGATTCAGTTGAATATTCTTTCTACTCAGCATAACTATATCTCTAGATGCATACGAAATTATTAAAGTTCAATCAATCAATAAGCATAATGTTTCTGAGTTATACCTGTATTGTCCTATAAAACATATTTCCATGTTGTTCATTTTTATAAGAGAATACTAATATAAAAGCAAAACGCCAGAAAAAAAAAACAAATAATCAAAGTGAAAAATCATATGCTTTGATTTGCACTCCAATAATTCTTTCTCTAGAGGCGGATAGCATTCTTTTTCATATATCTTTCAGAATTGTCCTGCATTGTTGTATTGCTAAGAGTAGCAAAGTTTTTCACAATTGGTCATTCCACAATATTGGTGTTACTGTGTACAATGCTATCCTGATTCTGCTTATTTCACTCTGCATCAGTTCATGTAAATCTTTCTAGCTTTTTCTGGATCATTTTGATTATCATTTCATACAGCACAGTAGTATTCTGTAACCATCATATGCCACAATTTCTTTAGCCATTCCCCAATAGATGGACATCCCTTCAATTTCCACGTTGCCACCACAGAAAGATCTATTACAAATATCTTTGTAAATTAGATCCTTTCCATTTTTTACTTCTTTAGGATATAAACCTAGTAGTGGTGTTACTGAATCAAAGGGTATTTACTGTTTTATAGTCTGTAGGACATGCTTCCAAATTGCTTTTTAAAATGGATTGCTCAGTTCATAACTCCACCAGCCATGCATTAGTGTCCCAATTTTGCTACATTGCCTCCAATATTTATCAATTTTCTTTGCTATCATATTAGTCAGTCTGACAGGTTTGAGATTGTACATCAGAGTTGTTTATTTTATATTTCTCTAATCAAGAGGGATTAAGGACATTTTTTCATGTGATTCTTGATATTTTTTATTTCTTCACCTGAAAACTATCTAGAAGTATCATAAATTAAGCATTTACTGTATTTTAGGTTTAGTGCTTAGGAGTGAGGATACAAAGTAAGGCAAAAATAATTTCTGCCTTAAAGAGTTTAAATTTTAATGAGAGAAGCTGCATTATAATAAACAGATGCATAACCAAACCAGGAAGCATTCCATTCGGGAGTGAGTTGTGTGATCAAGACTAAAAGTTCCATAGAAGTTCAAAAGTGAAAGTTTAAAGAAGGCTGATAGAGCCTATTTAGGAAAACATCCTAGAAGTAGTACAAGAACTGCATCTTGAAAAATAGTGATAATTGTGAATAGGTGGAAGGAAGAAAGGACAACATTTTAGGTGGGAGAAATAGTATAAAACAGTGTTCAGAAATAGCACAGGGAACAACTAAGGTGACTGTCTGATTCTAGGGGAGGTCATACGTTTGGGAAAATGGGAAATAAGGCTTTATTGGTAGGGTAGTTGGTAGCATTCCTCCCCCCCCCCAATTCAAAAGGTAGTCCCAGACTGAATAAAAATGTATGCCTAGTCTGTTTTTTCCAAACCAAACAAATATCATTATCCTTACTTTAGCCAACAAACCCACCTGTTTACATTTGAATCTCTCAGACTGAACATTCAGTTGGTATCCTAATTGTATGTAAAATGTAAACTCATGCAAATGTCAAATAAATATAAGATCTGTATTTCAAAAGCCAGAAGCCCAGCTACATATTGCACAGCTGGCTGAAGCTTTGGGCCAAAGGTAGAGTGGTGATAGGAAAGTCACATTGTCAACATACCAAGCTTGCCCTTTTCTATAAGAAAGAGAAAATTTCCAGGTTTTCCCTTGCATTTTGATTTTCATTCGCACTGACTTCAAAAATTTGAGTATCTATAGTTTTCATTAATAAATAGTGAGGGAAATGGGGATTTCCATCTGCAGTGTCTACAATCTAAATTTAATTGGGTCACACCTTTTCTGCCCTCCAAACCTCAACCTTGATCCCTTGGCCAATCAGAAAGAGCCCCTTGGTCAAAACTGTTGTCCCAGAGGATGAACCTAGTGGAAAATGAATTTAGCTAGTTCTGTATCAGAGCTCAGCTCTGTCTCATAGCCAAGAGGTAGAGAAAGACCATCTAAAGAAAAGTGATTAAGGGCCAGGGTCTCAATGAGAAAGGTAATCTTGGGTGGGGGCTAACATGGATTAGTTAGCTTTTTATGATTGGCTGTAACTTCTGGATTCTCTCAGTCAATGAGGAAACAAGGGATGAATTGACCTGATAGACTTAGGAAATATATCCTGTTGTGCCTGCCCTCAAGATATGCCTGTTACCCAACTCTAGTCAGGCACCTGCTCTTGAAGGACATCAATAAAGGGCTTTTCTACTTCACAATTGAGTAAGAATTTTCTTTTGAAGTAAGGCTGTGTTTCTTACAAATAGAAAATTGACTTCTTTTTGTGAATCAATCCCAGATTCCACCACATATTGCCTATGCGACCCTGTTACAAGTCACATTTCTCAATGTCCCCAAGATAATTCTCTAAGACCATGAGTGAAAGAGGAATGAATTGGCATTACTGGAGGAAGTACCTTACTTAGTAGTTCCCTATACCCATAAAATATGGGCCCCTATTCCTATCCCTATCATTCTCTCTATCCCTATAGTATCCCTGTATCATAGTGGTAGTCTCTCGGTGACCGAGAATGACTATTGTCTTTGTGCGTTTTCATCTATTGATGTACCCTCATGTGGCTTTGATGTCCAAAGGCTGAGGCGCACAGTTTGTGGCACATGGGGCCTGGGACGCCAGTTGTTACGGGAGGTGAGGTTGTGGCCTGGTGTCGGCGTTCACACACAGCGGCGAGACGTCGACATCGCTCATCTTCAAAGGTGGTGGCGGCATGGTTAATGTGGGTTCACCTGCTGCTTCTGTCAGAGGCAGCGAGTTCTAGTTGCTTTGGTGTAATGCCAGCCCACTTCAAGTTGGACTTTAGCTGATCCTTGAATCTTCTCTTTGGTCGGCCTTGTTTCCTGAGTCCAGCTGACAGTTCACCATAGAACACCTGTCTTGGTATTCGCTGTGGGTCCAGGCAGATGACGTGTCCAGACCATCGTAGCTGGGTTTTGAGGACCAGGACTTCGATGCTGGTGGAGTTGGCTCTGTCGAGGACTTCCTGATTGGTGATTCGGTCCTGCCATCGGATCCTCATGATTGACCGGAGAGAGTGTTGGTGGAATTGCTCCAGCTGTTTCATGTGCTTCCTGTACAGTGTCCATGTCTCACAACCGTACAGGAGCGAGCTGAGGACCACTGCGTTGTACACTTTGAGCTTCGTCGCAGTGCTTATACCGCTGTGTTGGAGGACTTTGCAGCGCAGCCACCCAAGTGCCTGGCTGGCCTTTTGGATCCTGGCATTGATCTCATGGTCTAGGGACCCGTCGTTGGTGATGGTGCTGCCCAGGTACTTGAAGGTATTGACGTTAGAAAGCTGCGTGCCATCGATTGTAATGCACAGCTGGTTAGTTGGCCTCTCTGGTACAGGTTGGAACAGCACCTCTGTTTTGCTGAGGCTGATAGTCAGGCCAAACAATTTTGTTGCAGTGGAGAACCTGTCCACAATGGTTTGGAGATGATTTTCTTGGTGGGCCATGAGAGCACAGTCATCTGCAAAGAGAGCTTCCAGGATGAGTCTCTCTGTTGTCTTTGTTTTTGCAGTCAGGGGGCGAAGGTCGAATAGTGAGCCATCCAGTCGGTATTTGATGTAGACGCCCAGGTCTAGATCCATCACAGCATGTCGTAATACTTGGGTGAAGGATAGGTTGAATAATACCGGAGCGAGGACACAGCCTTGTTTCACGCCATTGGAGATGTTGAAGCGATTGGAAGTCTCTGCCCCAGATAGGACTTCCCCTGTCATGTCGACATGAAAGAGCTGGATCAGTTTGACAAATTTTGCTGGGCAACTGAGCTTGCTGAGGATCACCCACAATGAGTCCCTGTTCACTGTGTTGGACGCCTTTGTCACATCTACGAAGACAATGTAGAGACTCAGGTTCAGCTCAAGGCATTTTTCCTGCATTTCCCTCACCGTGAAGACCATGTCGATGGTGCTGCGATCTGGTCGGAAGCCACATTGTGATTCAGGCAGGTTCTGCTCTGAAACAGATGACAGGAGTCTGTTGAGTATAACATGGGCGAGGATCTTTCCGGCAGTGGAGAGTAGTGAGTTGCCTCTGTAGTTGTCACAGGCTGTTCGTGCGCCTTTGTTCTTGTATAGGGCTACGATGGAGGCATCTCTGAGTTCTGGGGGCATGTCTTCCTCTTCCCATATGCTGGTCAGTACTATGTGGAATGCCTGGAGCGCCTTTCCATTTAAGGCCTTGTACACCTCAGTTGGGATCCCGTCTTTACCGGGTGCCTTGCCTGCACTCATTTGTTTAATGGCTTTTTGGACTTCCTCTATTGAAGGAGGGATGTCAAGTTGTTCAGTGGTGCGGTTTTGGGGGATCTGGTCAAGGGCGCTTTGGTCGACTGAAGAGGGTCGGTTGAGAAGCTGACTGAAGTGTTCTTTCCACCTGTTGCTGATGCCTTTTTTATCTTTTATGAGAGTGTCACCTTCAGAGGATAGCAAGGGAGAGGTGGTGGGTTTTAATGGCCCATAGACAGTCTTGAGGGCACTGAAAAATCGTTTGTAGTTTTTCATATCAGCAAAACGCTGGATTTCTTCTACCTTTTTTTCCCACCATCGGTCTTGCATCTTCCTGATCTCACACTACGTCGTGGCTTGGAGAGACTTGAATCTGTCCTTTTTAGAAGCAGAGTTTGGGTTATTTTGCCACTCCATAAAGGGTTTGTTCTTTTTGCTCAATAGGTCTTCAATAGCAGTGTTGTTCTCATTGTACCAGTCCTGGTGGTTGCGTTGTTTGGGACCTAGGACTGCCTTTGATGTTTCCTTCACTGCGTCTCTGAACTGGTTCCATCTCTCAGTTGAGCTTCCAGTGAGTGGTCCCTTGGCAGACAGCTTGTCGTCCAGGCAGGACTGGAATGTTTGCAAATAAGATGGATCTCTAAGACGACTCACGTTGTAAAATGCGTGAACTGTCTGGGCGTGTTTTGGATGGTGAGGCGCAATGCATATTTGAAGAGTCGCTCTAACCAATAGGTGGTCTGACCAGCATTCAGCTCCTCTCATGACTCTGGTGATCTTTACATCCTGGATGTCTCACCGGCGTACAATGATGTAGTCAATGAGATGCCACTGTTTTGATTGTGGGTGCATCCACATTGTTTTATATTTGTTCGCCATTCTGAACACAGTGTTTGTGATGGTGAGTTCGAACTCTGAGCATTTGCTGAGTAGCAGTAGGCCGTTGTTGTTCATTTTGCCCACACCGTGTTTGCCGAGCACTCCTTTCCATCTTTCATGGTCCTGGCCAACGCGGGTGTTGAAGTCTCCCAGTAGTATCAGCTTGTCATTTGTGGGCACTGAATACAGGAAGGCACTCAGGTCAGAGTAGAACTGCTTGATGGTCTCCTCTGTGCTGGTCAGTGTAGGGGCATATGCGCTGATGATTGTGTCATACCGGTCTTTGCTGAGAGGCAAACAGATCTTCATGAGCTTCTCACTGATGCCCACAGGCAAGTCTGGCAGCTGTTTGAGCAAACTGGTCTTGATGGCCAGGCCAACACCGTGGATTCTGCCTTCATTTGAGGCTCTACCTTTCCAGAAGAAGGTGTATCCAGTGGTGGGTTCACTGAGTGATCCCTCTTCTGGTAAGCATGTTTCGCTTAAGGCTGCGATGTCGATGTTATATCATGCCAGGTCTTTACCGATTAGAGCTGTCCTTCTCTCAGGTCTTGGGGTATTCTCTCTGTCAAGTAATGTCCTGATGTTCCATGCTCCTAGTAGGAGTTTCTTTGTATGTTTCTTTTGATTTCGACCTCTTAAAGGGATGACCCGCCAGCCGCGGTGTGCTGACCGGGTGTTTGTAGGGCAGGCAATGTTTGGGACACCTTTTCTAGTCCCCTCCCTTGATTAGGGTGAGCAGTGCTGTCCTAGAGAGGGCTGCTCAGTCACCCAGGATGCTGCCGAACGTCCGTGCTGCCCACAGGGCCGAGCAATCACTGGTCCATGGGCCACCTACGTGCAGGATCGTGACTACAACTGCCAGTGGTCACCTCTACCTGTTGCATCGCCACTCCCCCATTGCCGCAGGTCTTGAAGAGGGCGGATGGGGTTGGAATAGATAAGTGTGCACAAAGACACCTGTGCATGAAGATTTAAGTGGAAAAGTCTATGCACAGAGACAGTCCCACTCTCTCGGCGTTGGAAGCCTGGGTCCAGTGGCACGAAAATCGTTACACCTGGAGACTTCCTCAGCTGCATTGGATGGCTGTGTTGTCCTTTGTGCTCCAACATGCTCTAAGCACTCCACAGTGCTTTGCTGCGTCGCCCTCTCAGCCGTTGAACCTTCTTGTTGGTTTCTTCTGCCTGTACTGCCGAAGCAGTCTTCACATGCTGGCTGAGCAAAGCCCTGGTTCACCAGGGGTCAGCGACGACCCGATGGCTACCCTCACAAGGTTTAGCCGGCCTGTCGAAGCGATTGCCTGGGGTGTGGCCGCTGCCACATGCTAGCAGCTACTGGGAGCCACAAGTGAGGGTTGGGTGTCAGGTGGGGGTCAGAGGTTGGAGAGCGGCCCTAGGAGGGCACAACAAGCCCTCCATCCCAGAGATACTACCCCTCCCTGAGCACCCCATACACCCTGTATCAATGAAATCATAACATAGTTTCACCTCAATATGTGCTGTTCTTCAGACACTGGGACTGCAAAATTCATCACACAGTTGATAGCCTTCTAAAGATGAGCCTCCTTGAATATACCTATGCTGTAACTCTGTTGAAAAATATATAGTCCCAAGTCAGTGCTGTATGCTAAGTCCTTCCAGCTTGGGATGATTTTCTAGTATTTAAAGCATAAAGCACACACAAATATATATATATATATATATATATATATATATATATATATATATATATATTACTTATGATATAACATTAGTGAACTTGCAGTCTGCTCCATTTCATGAAGACTTCAGTATAGACTTCTCCTACTACCTTAGCACATTAAAGGTAACCAAGTGGTACAATGGCCAGAGAATTGGGCTTAGAGTCAGGAAGCCCTGAGTTCAAATCCTGAATCTGACACTTGCTAGCTGTGTGACCCTGACTAAGTCACTTAATTTATGTCAGATTCCTCAACTATAAAATGAAGATAAGAGCACCTACCTTTCAAGGTTATTGTGAAGATCAAATTTTACATACATATATTACATATATGTATAACATATGTGTAAAGTTTTTTGCAGACCTTAAAGAAGTATAAAATTGTTAGCTATTATTATTTTTCTAGCCTGCTATTTTAAATAGATGACTGACTTCCTCCTCAGAACCTTTCATATATCTAAAGTAAAAGGACTTTCGTTCAATTTAATACATTTTCCTAATAGACAATAGAAAATATAAATATTCAGGGGTAATAAGCTCTTTCCTGGATAGATTATGGCACATGAGAGGAATAAAATATTTCTATCTAAAGAAAACATTAAGTCTGGTCAGAAGGAAATGAGGAAGATGTGACATATGAGACATTCACTGTCTTACTTCTTTTTTGCAAAAAAATAAATAAAAATTTGTTCCCCAGCCTGAATATCTGTAACTTTGTTAGCAGAGCCTCTACTTTATATCCTTTTATCATTTCCTGATGAATTCAGCTTAAAAGCTTTCAGCTGAAAGCTCGTGGTTATTATTTTCTCTGGGTCCTATAATTTCAGTGAAAAATACTGAAAGCTAGGGCTGCTTAAGTCTAGACTGCTGTCATATTTATTTAATTTAGCTTTTTCTAATGCTTCTCCAGGTAGGCTATTATAGTTAGCAAAAAAGCTTAGTGGCACAATTACACATGCTATTTAAAAAAGATTTGGCTTTTTTATAGACTAGTTCCTTATCTAGCATAACGTTTCAGGATATAACAGTAAATTACACAATTTGACAACCCTTGTAGATAATTGTATAGAGGCAGTTTTTAAGTCGATATCTATATTTTAGTTATTAGTTGTACTTTAAAAAACAAGAAAAGAAATAACTTGTAATGATTCTAATCTTTACATATTTCTTAATGCTTATAAGATAATCTCAGAGAAAACCTTTTCAGAATTTAGTTATTTGGCAAAAGTCATTATTCCAAAGATAAGTATGAATATGTTATGATGAACATGCTGCTGAATCTCAAATGCAATTTTCTATTAGAGTAGAAGAACTCCAAATTTATTCCTGATTTCCTGGATATATGAAACAACTTTCTGACAAATACTTCTTACCCTAGAAAACAGTTAGATCTTTTCTTTTTTTCATATTTTCTTAGTACTCACTCTCCTTCTTGACATCTTTCCTTTCTGTTGCTGGGTACCTCTATCTTCTCCCTCTCAGATAGCTGAATTTTATCTGTGAAAACATTTCTTTCCTGTTATACAAACATGAGAGCTCTTCTCCTTGCTATTTCTTTGTTAAGAAAAAAAGTCCTATTTTGAAAGTTACCCACAGACCCAAGGACACTTCCCAAAGTTAATTTCCTCCTCTTCTTACTTTACCTTCCAGTTTGGGGAATGATTACACATTAAACTACATCACCCACCCACACTCCCTAAGCTTTACTGCACTTTTCTCCTGCCTATTAAGCTCCAGGAATAACACCTGCAAGATTTCTTTGCTGAACTAACGTTGTTGCTGTTCAATCATTTTTTCTGTTGTATCTTGGCAAAGATACTGGAGTGTTTTGCCATTCCCTTTTTAAACTCATTTTACAGGTGAGGAAACTGAGACAACTAGGGGTAAGTGATTTGGAATGGGTCTCAGAGCTAGTAATTCTGTCTGAAGTCAGATTTGAACTTAGGAAGAGGAGCTTTCCTGACTCTAGACCAAGATCTTCATCTACTGCACCACCTAGCTGTACTTATACTCACGTTTTAAAGTATAACAAATTTTCTAGTCCTTTAAAATTAATGTTATTGTAAACCTTAAAATTTCTTATACTTATGAATGTTGGAAATTTCACCATTGGGAAATTTCATACTTGAAAAAATTTCCTACTGATAGGAAGAACTCTATTGGAATATGAAACTCCTTGGCATGGGAGGATCCTTCTCCTCCCTACTTAAGACTACTTTAGGACAGAAACCTTTTGCTAAACAATGGAAAGGGCTTTGATCTATGCTTAAGCATAGAACAGGAAGTACTTTGAGTCATGATTGATTTTAGAATTAATACAATAGAGATACTTGGAATGACAGAACCAGGTCTTGGAAACTACAATCTCCACCCTACTCAGAGTAACAGGATTTAGGAAGGGCTGCAGCAAAGATCAAGATTTAATTATTTGAAAATATGACCTTCAACAGACATGTGCAAAGGGGACACCCTCTGGCGGTCCTGGGTTAAGCTAGAGCCACCATTGGCACAGGGAAGACATGGACAGTGATTGGTAGATGTGAGAACTGAGGGGAGGGAACTGAGATTTTTGCTTAAAGATAGTGAGGTCTGAGGAGAAGATAGGAGAGGAGGTTTTTGCTCTGAAGGAGGTCAGAGAGGAGAGAGGTCCTGGAGGGAAAGCTCCTGGAGAGGTCTTAAAGGAGGCTGTGGAAGGAGAACTCAGGAGGAGTCAGGAGGAGAATTCTCTGGAAACATTTCTTGAAAGGAGGCTCTCTTGAAGGTGGAACCTGAGGTTGGCATGTGAAGCCTTACCTAGAGAGATCTTGGGTGAGTGATAAAACCAACTGACTGATTTATCTCTTAGGACTGAGGTCTAGGCCTTATTGGATTCTTATTCCTTTCTTACTTTCTCTCTTTTTCTATTGATTAATCAGTGTATTATAAATTAAATTTCTCTATAAAACCCAGTTGGCTTGGGCATATTCATAAATTGGGAATATATTCCCTGGCAACCATCTTATATTTATATAAAACCAAGACACAGTAGAAAACATATTTCAGCGGTCATAATTGATATATATATATTTCCCTTGCTCCCAAACATTTTAATTATCACAGTTTATGACTCCCACTCTCTTATCTACAACTATTTGATGCTCAAACTATTTTAAATCTAACATTAGTCATATTCTTGAAAGTGGCCAGAATTGTTGAAAAAATTATATTATGTATAGATGATAAATGTTACTTAAATTTCATTTTGTAACATAAGAGTATCTTTAATAAATGTTAGGGGGAAAACTGGTCTTAGTAGTAGTGGTCAAAATTTGAAACTATTTACTTAAACATTCAGAAATTCAAATCAAAGGAAATTTGTATGTGTATGTATAGAATGTACCCATGTTATTTTGATCAAGTCAACTAACTTCCCTGGGTCTTTAATCCTTCATCTAAAAATAAGGATGTTAGATGAGTTGGTCTCTGAGATGCTTTGTAGCTCTGGATCTTTGATTCTATGAGCCAACTATTTGATCTTCCTTCATTCCTTCACTATCCCTTACTTTTGTTTCTTTCTCTTATGTATTATATATCTGCCCTTATCTCTTTCTGTCTGTCTGTCTATCTATCTATCTATTATTCTATCTTTCTGTCTGTTTTTCTGTCTATTTTTCTATCTATATCTATCAAACTATCCAAGTTGTTCCTAGTAATATGCTGCTTAAGCACATCTATGATGGATCTCTTCTCTATTTTGTATTTTGTAATGTCTAGCTACCTACAACTACAATTCTCTAGTGACTGATGTTCTAAGATTCACAGGCATAAGACATCATTTGGAATAGTTATCTTTGTTTTAGTCTGAATTTATTATTTAAATTTTTATAGAGAATTCCCACTGCAGAAATTCCCTCTACTTCTACAGATAGACAACTCTTTTGTAGTTTATAATTTTTTTTAAACCCTTACCTTCCACCGTCGAATTGATACTGTGTATTGGTTCCAAGGCAGAAGAGTGGTAAGAGCTAGACAATGGAGGCTAAGTGACTTGCCGAGGATCACACAGCTAGGAAGTGTCTGATCCAGATTTGAACCTAGGACCTCCCATCTCTAGGCTTGGTTCTTAATCTGCTGAACCACCCAGCTGCCCCCTATAGTTTATAATTTTAAAGGGCTTCCTGGAGTCTATGAGAGATTAAGTATCTTGCCTAGAGCCACATGGATACTATATATAAGAAGCAGGGATTGAATAATTCATCATGAATCCAAAGCCTACTCTTAATCTACTATAATATGGTTCTCCTTGACTGGAAGAAATTTTGCATTAAAATATGAAATTTCAACGAGGAGAGAGGCAATGGATTTTTGGAGTTACTGCATAATTTCCCAAATACAATCCATCTTAATCTTCTTCTAAATTCCAGACTTACCTCCCTGTCCATTGTCAGTGCTTGATGAGCATTACATACAGATGGACTAAATAAATGTATTCCTCATTCTAATGCCTATCATAATCTGTATAATATTTATTGTCCTTCCAGTTGGGTTTTCCTGCCTGGATTACTAGAAACATTTTTAACCATTAAAATTTGTATCTGTTTGAAATTTCCTAATAATTTCAGTAGTACCACTTGGTGCAACATAATTGTTTCCTGTATGAATTCATTCATTCATTCAAGTGGTTTAAACTTTTCATCTTATTTAAGACTAATTTCCTATAGAAAAATTAGCATAAAATATATTTTGAAAAGTGAAATACAGAGATGTGAAAATAAGAGAAAGACAAGGTGAAAATCATATAGAAAAAATATTTAAAGCATAATAATAAAAAAGAACCTTTAAAATATCTAGTTAGCCTATAAACTACAAAATAATGAAGAATTAATCCTATGAACCTTTACAGTTACTTTGACTTATTATTCAATGACTGATGTGTTTCATACAACCAGAGTAGGCAGAATGCAATTGACTTATATTCATTATTTACTGAGGTTAGCTCAACAATAGTTGTAACAGTACTTTAAGTACAGTCCACTGGAAGGAGGTCTTATCAGGAAACTAAAGTGTGTGGAGAAATAAAGCTGCTATTATGATAATGCATCTTCTTCATGGCACCAATAAGTTGAATTAAATAAATGCCACCAAAAGCATACCTCCTTCATTAGATAAGGATCCTGATCCTTCAAATAGAGCTTTTGGATTTGATAACATCAAATTGTTTAAAGTAGGAGGCTGGTGTTGTAGGAGGAGACCCAAGTCAGTGTTCAATCCCTTTGCTGTGATGGATATTTAGGTTTGGATTATGAGTCTGTTAGGTCTCAGATTCAAAGATAGCCTGCTCTGTGCAGCAGTATAAAAGAACAGCTGAATTGCCCTGCTGTTTGAGAAAAACAGTGATTTCTCTTTCATTCTACTGTATCATCCTAAATCTAAACCTTTACTGCAAAAGTTCATTGTATCTGTTAACAGACTCCTGGTTAAAATGCAGATTTTTCACTTTGACTACTATAATCTTTGTATGTGTGGTAGAATCTCTTCCTAAACTGATGATTTCACACATGGACTACCATAATCTCCTTCCTACTCCTCTTTCTCCTCTCACTAAGCATACTTTGTTGTGCATCTCAAAAACTTTTCTCCTAAGAATACATTTTCCCTCTTCCGATTCCACCACTAATGTCCCACTGCCCTTGTAATTGAAGATATACTCCTAGCTTTCCCTTCAAGGCACTACCCCATGTGAATGAAATATCTTTCTTCTATCTCTCCCTCATAAACATACTCTTTCAGGTCAAGTACTACCTCTTGCCATGGTCCAGCAGAAAGATTTTCTGGTATATTCTCACAATATGAAAAATGTGTTTCAATTTTGAATCACAGAATAAACATCAGCTAGAGGTGGGAAGAATCTTGGAAATCATCTTTCTTTACAGAAAAGAAAGGAGGTGAAGGAACTTACCAAAGATTATAAGTCTATGCATTGATGAGGATTTCTCTAAGTAATCTTCCAGTTCTGTCATTTAAATAATCAATCAACAAGTATTTGTTGTCTAATATGGGCTAGGCCCTCTGCTAGTTTCTAGAAATACAAGATTAAAAATTGAAAAACCCTTGTCCTTGGGGAATTCATAATCTACTATAGAGAGAAAATATGTGCATATAGAGGTATGAGTACATCTATACATATACAAAAAATAAATTTCAAATAGGTACATGATAATTTTAGAGAAAAGGTATTAGGAGGTAGGAGTTATCTGTAAAGTCTTCAAGTAGAAAGTGGTATTTGAACTGAATTTTGAAGGAAGATGGGTATTTTAAAAGCAAGAGCTAAGATAGGAGATGGAATAGTGTTTGATTAGTCTGTTCTAATAATCATTGCTACCCATTTCCTTGAATGCACTTTTGTAGTAATTCCATCTTCTATGCCTTCTGATTTTGTGGTTATCTCATCACTCTTAACTTAATACAAATTCCTTGGTCCTAGAGACCATGCATCATATAATCATAGGTTTTACATTTGAAAAGAAATCTAGAGGACACAAATTCAAATCCCTCATTTAAGATGTCAGCAAAATGAGTCCCTGGGAAGGGAGTAATTTGACTAACATTACATAGGTAGCAATATTCTAGCCAATATTAGGACCTAGATCCTCTAATTCCAAATTCTGCTTTCATTCTACCTAACTGATTCTTTAAATCAATATTCCATCTATCTATTACAAAATTGAAGATGCTAAATATTTTTTTCATCCCCAAGCTGAACTAGAAATTTCTTGACATCATCAGTCATGATTGTGAACTCACTCTAGCAAAGAAGATGGCAAACTGTCTACCTCATCAAATCTGCACTAAAGAACTGCTCAAGATACATAGAGGTTAAATGATGCTCAGGGTTACACAGTTGTGTCACAAACTGAATTTCAATCCAGATTTTCCTAGCTTAAAAGATCAGTACATTGTCTGCTATCAATGTTGCTTTTCAAAAGGTAAAGTGATGTAAATGTTGTGGACGTAATTTTGAAATCAGAAAGTGATAGGTTTCCTCTTATAGGAGAACTTCAGGCATAAACTTAATGAGTATTTTTCTTTTTTTTTTTTCTAATTTTCATTGATAATTTTGTTTCTGCATCACCTTCTTTATCATTTTGAACTATATTTTATTTCTAATGATAGATATTTATATGAAATTGGAAGGTTGTTTTAACATTTTACATTTCCAATTATATGTAATTACAATTTTCAACATATATTTTCTAAAATGATAAGATCTAAATTGCCTCCCTCCCTCCCTTACTTCCCTCATCCTGGAGATGGTAAACAAATTGATCTGGGTTATATGTGTATGATCATACATCACATTTTTTATCTAATATAATAATCCTTTGTCCTCCTTGATTCATAAAGCCATTTCTATGTTGTAAAGTATTTTTAAATTAGTTTATCAAAATTAATGTATCAACTGAGTCTAACAATATATGTAATATTACATATCCATAATCACCTACCTCTGTGGAGAAGGCCAGGAGGTACATTTTCTTATCTCTTCTTCTGAGCCATATTTGATCATTATAATTACAAAATGTTCAGTGCAATTTTTTTTTTAAAAACCCTTACCTTCCCTCTTGGAGTCAATACTGTGTATTGGCTCCAAGGCAGAAGATTGGTAAGGGTTAGGCAATGGGGGTCAAGTGACTTGCCCAGGGTCACACAGCTAGGAAGTGGCTGAGGCCAGATTTGAACCTAGGACCTCCCATCTCTAGGCCTGGCTCTCAATCCACTGAGCTACCCAGCTGCCCCCTCAGCGCAATTTTTATTGTCCCTTTTCTTTTTGTCTATTTTTTTTTTAATTCTGTAAGGGTTGGACTTCCTAGATTGCTTCTGTGTTTCCTTCCAATTATTCAACAACCAATAAACATTTATTAAGCATTTACTATATGCCAGATACTATGTGAAGTGCTGGGGATACCCCCCCAAAAAAGATGAAAGACACTCCCTGCCCTCAAGGAGCTTACAATCTAAAAGGAGAGACAGATATAGTAGTAGTCTCTTGGTGTTCAAGAATGCCCATTGTCTTTGTGCAGTTTCATCTACGGTGTACCCTCATGTGGCTTTGGAGTCCAAAGGGTGTATGGGGTGCTCAGGGAGGGGTAGTATCTCTGGTATGGAGGGCTTGTCCTGCCCTCCTAGGGCAGCTCTCCAGCCTCTGACCCCCACCTGACACCCAGCTCTCACTTGTGGCTCCCAGTAGCTGCTAGCATGGGGCAGCGGCCACACCCTGGGCAACGGCTTCGACAGGCCGGCTAAACCTTGTGAGGGTAGCCATCAGGTCATTGACCCCTGGTGAACCAGGGCTTTGCTCACCCAGCCTGTGAAGACTGCTTCGGCGGAACAGGCGGAAGAAACCAACAAGAAGGTTCAACGGCTGAGAGGGCGACGCAGCAAAGCACTGTGGAGTGCTTAGGGCGTGTTGGAGCATGTAAAGACTGCTTCGGCTGAACAAACGGAAGAAACCAACAAGAAGGAGAGACAGATATATATTTTGTTAAAAAGGAAACGATTAACAGAAAAAAGGTACCTTCATATCATGTTGGGGCCACAATAAGTGGTGTTTGGGGGCAGCTGTGTGGTTCAGTGGATTGAGAGCCAGGCCCAGAGACAGGAGGTCCTGGGTTCAAATTTGACCACAGACAATTCCCAGCTGTATGACCCTGGACAAGTCACTCAACCTCCATTGCCTAGTCTTTACCATTTTACATAGTATTATATAATATATTTACAAAGTATTGATTCTAAGGCAGAAGGTTAGGGTGTATATATATATATATTATGTCTCCCTCCCTGTGTCCTCCCTTAATATATTATTATTTTTTTAAACCCTTACCTTCCCTCTTGGAATCAATACTGTGTGTTGATTTCAAGGCAGAAGAGTGGTAAAGGTTAGGAAATGGGGTCAAGTGACTTGCCCAGAGTCACATAGCTAGGAAGTATCTGAGGTCAGATTTGAACCCAGGACCTCCAGTCTCTAGGCCTGGCTCCCAATCCACTGAGCTACCCAGCTGCCCCCAGTTAGGGATTTGAAAAAAAAAAAAAGGTACTAAAACTAAGACAGTTGGGAAAGGATTCCTGTAAAGGATAGGATTTTTTTTTTTATGTGAATTAAAGGAAACTAGGGAAGTCAAAAGGCAGAGTTGCAGATTTGAGATACTCTGACTCTGAAGTAATAAAATCCAGTCTCTGAACCCGCTTCTCTGGCTCCAAGTCTAGTCCTCTTCTACCCCATACTGTCTTTCAGTGTGTTTTGTAGTAATCAGCTGATTAGCAAGAATATAGTAAGTTAGAGCAACTAGATGGCTTAGTGGATAGAGAACGAGACCTGGAGATGAAAGGGCTTGGGTTCAAATTTGACCTCAGATACTTCTTAGCTGTGTGAACCTGGGCAAATTACTTAACCCCAATTTTCTACCCTTATTGCTCTTCTGCCTTGGAACCAATACTCAGTATTGATTCTAAGCGAGAATAGAAAGGTTTGAAAGGAAAAGAAAACAAAAAAGAAAAGAAAAGTGTGCTCCCTGTATGTTACTGATTAGAAATGACATGAGCAGAGTTAGAGAGAGAAGGTGGAGTTGGAGCTAGGACAGACAAAAGGAAGATTATGAGACAAACCCAGAGAAAGGGGAAGGGCCAATCCTCTGGAGGAAGAGGATTAGCTCAAAGATGAGAGCAAGCCTTCTCCTCCTAGGTGTCCCTGGGGTGGGGAGGAGTCGGGATGAGAGTGGCCCTCATAGAATGTTCTGATTTTGGAGGGCCATTGGGGAATGGGCTTTTCCTAGAAAAGCCAGTTGACAGGATCATTGACAAGAGGGGCAGGGGTATGGGAATCAGACTCTCCTTCAGGCCAGTATTAAGTGATGAATGCTGGAGGCTGGAGACATGATAGGAGGACACAGGGAGGGAGGAAGAGACACAGAGAGAGAGAGAGAGAGAGAGAGAGAGAGAGAGAGAGAGAGAGAGAGAGAGAGAGAGAGAGAGAGAGAAGAGGAGGGAAGAGAGACAGAGACAGAGAGACAGAGAGAGAGAGAGAGACAGAGAGACAGAGACAGAGGCAGAGGCAGAGACAGACACAGAGACAGAGACAGAGACAGAGAGAATCTGACAGGAGGGAGAGAGAGAGACCAAAACTCAGACCCAAGAGCAGAAATCCTGGATTTTTTCAGAAAGTAAAGTAGTAGAGTCACAGCAAGAAAGAGAGGGAGAAAGAATCTTTCAGAGAGACTGACAAGAGGGAGGTAGAGGAGGGAGAGAGAAAAAGAGAGGGAGATTCTCAGAGAGTGTCAGGGTCAAACCAGGGATGACTCATCCTGACTCAGTCATGCTTGACCAGTTCCTGGCCAATGAACTATTTATTAGTTTGGCTGACAGGGGTCCAACCCTGAGACAAGTGAGACCAGAATGAGGTGATATAGCAGAGCTTTATTGGAGGAAAAGAGGGTCAAGGGGAGAGTCCTGGTGCCAGTAGAGGTGTATGTGGGGTCCCAGGTGGGGGAAGAGAATGAGTGGCAAGAGGGAGAGGTCTGATGCTAGGAGAGGTGGTTGTGGAGACTCCTGAGGGGGGGGAGGAGTAGCAGGGGTGTGAAGGGCAGAGTTTGACACCAGTAAAGATGGCTGCCAAGTTTCCTGGGGGGAGAAATTGGCAGAGGGGAATCAAGACACAAGCAGAAATGGCCAAATCCCCACCTTAGTGGAGCAGGATACAATCTCTTATAGTGTGGTTGTCAGAGATGAAGTAACCTGGATGGCTTCTATTGGTCAAAGTGAGCTGCCCAGACCAACCTTTTTGGATGATCCTAAGATGGTCTCAGTATGGGGGGGAGGGGGAGTGTGGGGGGGAAATAGTTCCCAAGCTTCTGTCTGTTAGTTTTGGGGAAGGCGGGGTTGATCTCATGGTCTTTCAGCATCCATTCTAAGAGAATGAAGGGATTAAAAAAAAAAGAATATATTAAGTCTTTTTATAGGCTCAGCACTGTACTTGCTAATGGTAATACCACTCTATTGGTATATACATTTTGGTAGAATTCTGTATTAATAGAAATATTTTTGCAAAGCACTTTGGAATGACATAAAAAAGCACATAAAACATCAATGTAATTTGAATTGGAAAACTGAGTCTGGAGTCAGGAAGAAATATTCTTGAGTTCAAATCTGGTCTCAGACACTTAGTAGTTGTGTAACTCAGGGCAAACCATTTAACCCTTTTTGTCTCAGTTCTTCATCTGGAACATGAGTTGGAGAAGGAAATGGAGTCATGAAGAGTTGTACAGGATTGAAATGATTAAACAACAACAAAATTACTTGAATCAGAGAGCCCACTGCTAAGTGTTTCAAAGGTGGACACTATGGTCCAACATAGAAAAAAAATCTATAATAATTTTTTGGTAGTAGCACAGAACTAGAAACAAAGTAGCTACAAACAACAAACAGTTGTGAAACATTCAGATGAATTTTTGGTTTATGAAAATGGAGTAATACTGAACCAATAGAAAATATGGCTAAAAAGAATTCATAGAAGTGTTGATCTGAAAAAAATGCAGAATTACTAATATAATAATAACTGGTCTTTAATTGGGGCAAAGATATTTTAATCTTAGAAACTACCCATTGCACAAACCCTGGAACTTCCTCTGAGCTTAAAGACAAAATAACCAGAGATTAAGGTGACTCATATGTATGGTTTTCTGGTTCTTTAGATTTGATTGTCCTTTTTCAAATGCAGTCCTCTATGCACATGAATATTTCCTGGGAACTAAGCCAGATAGATCCATAGGCAATTCAGTAATTATATGTTCTTTGAGGGGATTATCTGAAAACAAAGTCATCAGAAGATTGGGAAAACACTGAACTGGTTAAAAATGAAGTACATATGCTGAACCAGAAAAAGAGTCTACACAATGATGTCAATAATGTTAATAGGAGGGTGGGGAAATCTACAAAAATTTAAATTAAATTTTAATTATAATGATCAAAGTTGCCTTTGAAGAAGAGATAGAAATTGAATATCCTTCCCTTCTTTACAAAGGTGGGAACTATGAAAGTGGATAATTGCATATACTTAAAGACAGCTGGGTAGCTCAGTGGATTGAGAGTCAAGCCTAGAGACAGGAGGTCCTAGGTTAAAATCTGACCTCAGACACTTCCCAGCTGTGTGAGCCTGGGCAAGTCACTTGACCCCCATTGCCTAGCCCTTACTACTCTTCTGCCTTGGAGCCAATACACAGTATTGACTCCAAGACTGAAGGTAAGGGTTTAGGAAAAAAAAAAGACAGTAGAAATGTTGGTAAATCTTGCTGAATCTCTCTCTTTTTTTAATCTTTCTCTTTTAATCTTGGTTATAAAGGACATGGGAGGAACATTCTGAATATGAGTAACCTAAAGCCAAAAGAAATGAGTAATTTTTAATATGACAGTGTTATACAGATATTGGCTACTATTATTTTCATCTTATCTTCATTTTTGTGGAGTTTAGATAATAATTGAATTGAAACTAGTTGCTTAATCCACTATTCTTTTTTATTTGATGTTCTTTGAATTTTTGCAAAAATTTAAAAAGTGCTTTTCATCATGAAGTAAAAAGTATTGTATGTAAGCTCATGAAATGGTTAACTCATTTTCTTTCCAAATTTTAAAATGTATTTGAATAAGTCTCTATATATTGAAAGATTTTCCTTCCACATAGCTTAGAAATTATGAGCATTTCATGTGGAAAATTAATAATAAATTAGGATTTTTTTTAGAAATGGTTCCCCTGTTGGGGAACATTTTGGTTTTAAAGGTAAACAGTCTCTTCCACAGGCTATGAAACTGGGTTGGGATCTCTCTCCTTTTGTTAAGATCTTTCTTAGGAATAATAGGATTAAAGGAAAACTCAATAGCCACTTGACTGTCTTGAGCAATGAGATAATGAAGTGAGCCAGCTCTAGGCAGTTATTTTGCACTGCCATTTGTCAGAATGTGTTTTCTGAGTCAGTTGGTGTCCTCCTAAGACCTGTCCCTTCCTGTGATAAAGTGATAAATGAGGAGTTCATTTAGCTTAGCTTCCTAGTTGCTTTCACTTATACAGATTACTCTTCAGCCCTGCCTTCTTCCGCATTCCTGTTCTGTGGCAACTCCCTGGATTATGGAAGGAATTCACTGCTTAGTTAGAAAAGTCAAGCAGCCAATTAACTTAAATTTAAAATTAAAATTAGAAGAGAATTTCTTTCATTACAACGGTGTGATAACTTCTACTAAAACACTTTCTTAAATTTCCTTAGTTATATCTATAATTGTGGCAAAAAAACATTACCTATTTTAATACTCTAGTTCCAACATAATTTATCTGTTAAATCCTCATGGACATATAGGAATTTATATTTTGGAATAGGAATTTGCCATTTATTGGTTCTTGAAAGATAGCAATTTCTGGTTTATCATTTTCATCACTATTAGATAGATCTTTTGTATATACCTATTGTCAGTCTTTACCAGTCCTCAGAAAAGCAATGACAATTTGTTCCAAAAGTATTTCTATGGTTTTTAGCTCATTTATCATGGAACCAAATCATGAAAAACCTTGAGAACTCAGCAAAAGAATGTAATTATACTATAATGCAATGGGAAGTAGCACCATTCCCAACAGTGAATTCAGTCCTTCAAAAGGGGAGTATTGTAATAAAAGCAGTGTTTGAGGAAGATTAGTCAGTTCAATGCAGACTGGAGAAAAATACCTCAAATATAAGGAGACAGTAGAGTAGCCATTTCAGTAAAACAATAATAAAGACCTAGACTAGGATGATAACAGCAATATTTTCACAAAAGGCACAAATATAAGAGAAATTTCTAAGGAAAAAAGTCAACAGGTGACTGAGACTAACCAGATATGGGAATATAAGAAAGAAGAGAGTTAAAAATCACTCAAAGGTATCAATCTTAAATGACTGGGGGAGGGGGGGAGAATCACTGTAGTTTGAGGTTAAAGATGATTTAACAGAGATAATAGTGAGTTATATTTAGAACATTATGAGGGGGCAGAGTCAAGATGGCAGTTTAGGAATACCAAAATCTGAAAACTGTCTGATTATCCTTCCATACCAATCTTCAAAATGTGCTTCAGAAAAAAAGCAGAAATCCAAACCCAAGAAGAAGAAAAAGTCACAGGACTTTCCAGCTAGACAGAACTTGAAAGGTAAGCACAGAGAGCTTATTTTCATGAGATAAGGGAGAGATCTGGTGGCTGAACACCCTCCCCCACTCACCTTGCTGAGAACTGTGATTAAACATGACCTTTCTGTATGAGCCCCAGGCAAAGGCTGCAGCCATAAGGGAACACCTCTGACCCACCACAAGAAGTCCAGAGCTCTGAAAAATGCTAGTAGGGAGGAACTTGGGGGGGGGGGGGGATCAGACTGAACACCCAGTGTTCCAGTGAAGATTTTTCCCCAGGGCAGGCTGGCTTGGCAGATTAGCTCAACTAGTTGAATCCAGTATACCCGCAGAAGATTGAGAAAATAAAATATTCAGCCTCAGGGAAGAGCAGCTCAAACACCCTAGTTGAGTAAATCAACAAATGGACAAGTTTATAGTCCATAGGGTGGGATAAATAAATAAATAAGTAAATAAAATGAGTAAACAAGAAGAAGAAAAAAAGGAAGTTATAATTGAAAGCTTCTTTGGGAATAAGGACCAAAGAACCAACAGAAGAGGTCCAGATCCAAAGAACATAAAGCAAAGCCTCAAAAACACCAGGAAATTTGACTTAGACTCTGGAAGACCTCAAAAATGAGTTTAAAAAATCAAATAAGACCAGTTGAAGAAAATTGGGAAAAGGAAAACAGCAGCCTAAAAAGCAAAATAGGTCATCTGAAAACAGGCACAGGAATCAAAACAAGTAAATAATGTATTAAAAGCCAGAATTGACCTGCTGGAAAATTAGGCAAATATTTGGAGGAAGAGAAGAATATCTAGAAAGAATAATGGGCCAAATGGAAAAGAAGAATTAAAAGATTGAAGAAGAAAATCAATCTTTAAAAATTGGAATAAAGCAAATAGAAGCTACTAACTTCAAGAAACACCAAAAAGCAATAAAACAAAATCAAAAGAATGAAAAAATAGAGGAAAATTCAAGATACCTTATTGAAAAAAATTCCTGCAAAATGGATCCAGGAGAGACAATTTAAGAATTATTGGACTACCTGAAAATCATGACAAAGAAAAAAAAAGCCTAGACATCATAGTATAGGAAAATTTCCAAGAAAACTGCCCTAATACTCTAATACTCTTGAATAAGATGGTAAAAATAGAGATTGAAAGAACCCACATATCACCTCCTGCATTAAATCTCCAAATGACAACTCCTAGAAATGTTATAGCCAAGCTGAAGATCTCCCAGGCCAAAGAGAAGATACTACAAGCTGCTAGGAAGAAACAATTTAGATGTCATGGAGTCCCAGTCAAGATTACACAGGATCTGGTATCCTCCACATGGAATGATCAGAAGGCATGGAATATCATAATCCAGGAAGCAAGGGAACTGGGTCTACAAACAACAATCAACTACCCAACAAAACTGATTATATTCTTTTAGGGGAAAGTATGATTTAATAAAAGAGAAGATTCCCAAGCATTCCTGAAGAAAAGACCAGACTTAAACAGAAAATTTGAAACCCAAATATAAAACCTAAGAGAAGCAAAAAAAAAAAAGGTAAATAAGAAAGAGAAGAAATTTAAGGGCTTCAAAAAAGACAAATAGCTAATATTCCTATATGAAAAGATGATATCTGTAACTCTTAAAAACTGTTATCATTATCATAGTAGCTAAAAGAATTATACATAGAGGGTGGGGTGGTAAGCTTTTTAGGATGATATATCAAAAATATATTAAAAGGATAAACCTAAGTGAAATGAGAAAAGAGTTAAAATGGGTTAAAATATATCACATAAAGAAGTTTACAGGGGAAGGAGAAGTGCAATACACTGGAAGGGAGGAAGAGGCTGGCCTTTCCTCAAAATAATAAATAACATTTATTTAAAACTATCATCAAGTATCATCTGCAATGGGGATAAATTAGAAGCCTTGCCAGTAAGATTTGGAGTGAAGTGAGGATGCCCAATAACACTTCTATTATTTAATATTGTTCTAGAAACACTAACAATAGTGAGTAAAGAAGAAAAAGCAATTGCAGGGATCAAAGTAGGCAATTAAGAAGCTAAACAATCACTCTTTGCAGATGATATAATGGCATACTTAGAGAATCCTAGAAAATCAACTAAAAAACTAGTGGAAATAATTAATAATTTTAGCAAAATTACAGGATACAAAGTAAGCCCACATAAATCATAATAATTTATATATATATATATATATATATATATATATATATATATATATATATCCAACAAAACTCAGCAGCAAGAGTTAGAAAAACTCCATTTAAAATCACTCTAGACAATATAAAATATTTGGGAATCTGTCAAGACAAACAGGAATTATATAGCTGCCTGCAGCCACACATTTTTTTTTCATGGATAGAACCCTAAAAGGGAAGTTGAGGACTGAAGAAATATGGATTGAAAGGGTAGAGCTTAAGGAGTGGAAGGCATAAAGAGGGAACAGAGACACAGAGTGTTCCAGCACAGCATAATCCTGACAAGGAGTCAGTTCTGGTGGTAAAGAACTCCTCCCCTTAGCCTGGCATACTGATTTTTATTGAGGTTACAAGAAGATGGGGAAGGGAGATTGATAATCAAAGGGTGGTCTGACAGACAAATTAGCATCATGAGGTAATCATCATAAAATACAAGAGCCTGATCCTAATACAATTGGTATAGCTAAAGCCCAGATCTGGAGTTCATTTGACTTAAGCCATATTAGCCTTATCTGATACAAATGCTAAATGAATGTTCTTGGCAATAGGAAGAGACTATAATAGCTAGTCAGTCTTCTAGAGTGTAGCCCTGGGGAGGGGTTGGAATTCCACAAGGTAAAGTCTTAACTTGAACTCAAGGACATAGAAATTAAACATTAGAAATATATCCATAAGTCTAGCAAATTAACAGATTGCTCATGAGTGGCTTTTGAGTACCTCAAGATTTGTACATGCCTGTACTTCTACAAATTATATGAACACAACTATAAAACACTTTTCACGCAATTAAAACTAGATCTAAATAATTGGAAAAACATTAATTGCTTGTAGTTACAATGAGCTAATATAATAAAAATTACAATCCTACCTAAACTAATTTATTTATTCCATGCCATACCTATCAATCTATCAAAAATATTTTTATAGAATTAGAAAAAAAAGTTCATCTGGAAGAACAAAAGATGAAAAATATCAAGAGAATTAATGAAAAAAATGTGAAGGATGGAGGCCAGCAGTACTAGATCTTAAATTGTATTATAAAGCAGTGGTCATCAAAATAATAATGTGGTCCTGGCTAAGAGATAGAAGGGTGGATCAATGGAATAGATGGTGTAAATTACTTCAGTAAGCTAGTGTTCAATAAACCCAGAGATTTCAGCTTCTAAGAGAAGAACTCACTATTTTACAAAAACTGCCTGGAAAAATGGAAAACAGTGTGGGAAAATTTTGGTTTAGATCAACATCTCATACCCTATACCAAGATAAATTCAAAATGGGTAAGTGACTTAAATATAAAGAGTGAAATCATAAATAAATTAGATGAACATAGAATAGCATGGGAAAGGAAGAAATTTAAGACCAAGCATGAAATAGAGAACATTATAAGATGTAAAATGAATAATTTTGATTACAATGAATTAAAAGGGTTTTATACAAACAAAACAAATGCAACCGAAATTAGAAGCAAAGTAGCAAACTGGGGAAATGTTTTCATAACAAAATTCTCTGACAAAGGTCTAATTTCCAAAATATATATGGAATTAAGTCAAATGTAGAAGAAATCAAGCCATTCTCCAAGTAACAAATGATCAAGGGATATGAATAGGCAGTTTTCAGATGAAGAAATCATAACTATCAATAATCTCATGAAAAAGTGTTCTAAATCCCTCCTGATTAGAGAAATGCAAATCAAAACGACTCTGAGGCATCACCTCACACCTAGCAGATTGGCCACTATGACAGTAATGGAAAATAATAAATGTTGGAGGGGAATATGACAAAATTGGGACACTATTGCCTTGCTGGTCAAGTTGTGAACTGATCCAACCATTCTGGAAGGCAATTTAGAACTATACCCAAAGGGCTTTAATAGATTGACAGCCCTCTGATCCAGCTATTCCACCATACCCCAAAGAGATAATGGAAAATGTTTGTTCAAAAATATTTGTAGCTGCACTTTTTGTGCTGGCAAAAAAAAAATGGAAAGTGAGGGGTTGTTTCTCAATTGGGGAATGTCTGAACAAATTGTGGTATATGATGGTGATGGACTACTATTGTGCTATAAGGAATGATTAACTGCTTTAATCTGTATGAACTGGAAAGTCCTCCATAAACTGATGTGGAGTAAAATGAGCAAAATCAAGAGAACATTATACATAGTAACTGAAACATTGTGGGACAATCAAATGTAATAGACTTTGCTACTAATAGCAATGCAATGATCAAGAATAGTCCCATGGGATTTATGAGGAAAAAAAATGCTATCCACATCTAGAGAAAGAACTGTGGGGGTAGAAATACAGAAGAAAAACATGATTAATCACTTGGTTAAATGGATATGATTGAGGGTTTTGGTTTTAAAAGATTACTCTATTTCAAATATCAATAATATGGAAATAGGTTTTGAGTAATAATACATGTATAACCCAGTGGAATTCCTTGTCAACTCTGGAATGGGGGAGGGAAGAGGGAAGGGAGAGAATGTGAATTATGTAACCATGGAACAATATTCTAAAAAAATAAATGAAGTTTATAAAAGGGCTTACCCCCCCCTCAAAAAATAAGTAACATAAAATTGTTTTCAATCCTTAAAAAAAAAGAATATTATGAGACCTCTAGTTCACTAGAAAAAGTATGAGATACAATGAAAAGAAATTCGCTAGGGCATAAGCAGGAGCATCTTTGGAGCATGTATTATATAAAATCCCTTTTACACATTCTATTTTTGACATTATAAAATCTACAAGTTGGAGGGGTAAACAGATATTATTCCTGTCCAGATGAATTAGATAAACATTAGAAAGAACAAATCAAACCTGGAAAAATATGAGATGCTTCTTATCTACTTTACATGGTATTTAAATGCCATTTAAATTTCAAGGAACTGCTGTCATAACAAAATAAAGTAAAATCTATCTGATGAATTCCAATATCCTTCTAAAGAAAACCTATATTGATTGCTGGGTTTGCTTGCTATGATTCTAATGAAAAAAAATTAGTAATTTTAAAAATACAGAATCTGGGGATATTCCTTTTCCAAGAAGCTTTAAGTCATTCTGTTGTCTATTTATATACCTAGAAAATATTAAAGTTCAGCTCATGGACTTTATTGTAGTTCTTGCTTCCTTTCACCAGGGACCTATTCCAGACATCAACAAAAAGTGGAGGTCATGAAGTTAGAGAAAGAAAGGCTATGATGAACCTAAGAACATATTAATTCCACCTGATTATAAATGCTGCTACTGATTATTGAAATTTCAGAATATTATCTTATGTGATTAAATACAAGAATACTTATGTAATTAGCCTCCCAAATATTCTTCAAAGTTCCCTCTAGAATTCTCCTTTGCATAATTTGTTCTTCATTATGTTGCCTAAGCAATTTATTTTATGTACCATATCACTTTAAGTCATCAATGCCTTTTTATTACTCATAGAATAAAATACAAAATAAATGGCCTTCAATTTAAACCTTTTACGATCTGGCTCTAACTTACTTTCTGTCCTTCTTCTATACTAATTCTCTTATTGTCTTTGTTTATCTTTGCATTCCCAGTACCTCATGCTATTCTTGCACATGATAGAAGCTAGTAAATGTGTGTTGAATTGGCTGAATTACTGAAATCTATGTTTCTGTTAACTACTTATCATTACCAATCTTGTCTTTACCCCTTGGCAAAATGACTAGCACATGATTGGCACTCAATAAATATTTATTTACTTAGATGGTAGAATCATATTTTTTGAGCTTGAAGGAACCTCAGAAGCCATATAGCTCAATCTTCTAAGTAACTTTCCCAACATTACACTGATTGTGTCAGAAGTAAAATCTCAACCAACCGAGATCCTCTGACTCCAAAGCCAAGGTCTTTTACTCTTCACCATTCTGCTTTCATGATTAAAACAGACTATATCTACATTTTGTTAACACGCATCACTGAATGAAGCTATGCCCAAATTGCCCCTGGATGAGGAAAGCATGACATTCATGTATCTGCTATACTAGTTATATTGAAATCTGGGACGTTTTGTGATGAAACTACAGCTTCAGAATCCAATACACACTTTGTCATTAATGAGTCAAGTTAATATATCATGTGCCAAATGTAGAAACCCCTCCTGCCCCCAAAGACAATCAGCTTTCTGCATAGTGGACTGGAAGATAGTATGTGGGTCTGTGAAATGAGATATTAATTGTAAAGTGCTTAACATAGAATCTGGTAGATAGTAAACTTGTTTATTTAAATATTAGTTATCTTCATCATCATAAGTTTTTTTTTTTTTTTGTAAGACAGGGAGGGAATTCAGAAAAAAGGAGGAACAATTAAGACCTTTATGCCCACTCTAGAAACTCTACATGGTTCCACAGAAATAGTTTCCCAATTTATTTTGTAAAGGCCACCTACCTTTGGTCCCAGAATTCCACAGCTGTTTGAAGCTGGGTTCTGTGTATTTACGAAACATTTCATCTGCTCATTGTAGAAATGCCTTTATAGTACTAGAACAAAAGGACCCTTAGTGAACAGAAATTTGAGTTGCCTCACAACTGTAAGCAGACCTTGTTGGGGAGGGGAGTGGAAGACTGCTATTAAACCAGGCTAACATCTGCCAAAAGTTTTATCCTAACTGAAAGGTTGCCTTACTGGAGGCAAGGCAACTACTGTCATCAACTTCCAGCTAATTAATTTAAGTAGGCAAGGAGCAGTTAGTCATACAATTAGCAACAGCATGGGGATTTTTGCCACATCTGCTAGCTACTGCTAAGAGAGAGCCCAGTTTTCTTTACAAAACTGAAGTGAGCTTAAAGATCAAATACTCCTTTAAAAGTATCAGGAGGCTGATAGTAGAAATGCTCTGTGTTACTTAACACAGTGACTATCAGATACGAGGCTGATGATTCCAGATCCTTGTTAATTCATCAAATTTATTCCTTACCTCAAACATTTCTTAATATTCACATTGTGTTTGAAAGACTGCTATGTAGGATGGAGAGAAGAGTACATACAAAGATATCATACAGCAATCTAACAGCTGAGAATTTAATAGGGTTGATGACATCTACACAGATGCACATTAAGATGTGATGATTACAAAAGAAAACTACAAAGTGCATGAGATCAAGTGAGGGAGAGTTCATTTCCTTAATTCATATGGACATAAGGACCCAGGAAGGAAATTCCTTTTCTTCCTTTGCATTCTTGGAGTGCTGATGAAAAGGTGATGCTGATCATCGGAGCCAAAAGATCCCTGAAAGAAACATTCCCCTTGGATTCTCTGTTATGAGCACAGATAAACATCTCCCAAGTCCACTCTGTTAAGCACTGGGTTCTGTCTAAGACAACTAATCATCCCCTGAACTATTCCGGTCACCCCTTATGCCTTTAGGACATAAAACATCACTCCATCCCTGATCAGGTGGCAAACATCACCCCACTTCTGCTTACATTAGTAACATCATCCCATCTCCTCACCTCTGGTCATGTAACTCCTGTTGTCTAAAAGGTACAAGAAACACAGAACCCATCTCCTATGGGAGGCAATGTCTACTTTTGCACCGATCTCCTGGTCATTCAACTTACATTCTATTTAATAAATCTCTTTTCTTTTTTAAGCTAATTATTAGACTCTGACATTCCTGACAACAGTATCCATCCCAACCCAGGGTTTTACTTCCAAGCTCTCCCATATCAATATTAGTGCTGTTATTGATTGAGGCAAAAATAATATAATACCCAAGCATTTTTTTTGTTCTCGTGACATCGAATAAGTGTCTAAATCATGAAAGGTTACATTGGGTTACAGAAAAAAGGCTATTCTTAAAGTAAAGGAGACTTTGGTTCAAATACTGTCTATATGACTCTGTGCAAGTCATTTACCCTCCTAGAGCTGCAGTCAAATCTCTAAGACTATAAGTTGGATGGAAGGTACTGTCTTGCATCTGAAGAGGAAGTTACCTCATTCTGAAGAGAGATACCTATAACAATTAAATCATATTTCTAGACAGGTATAGAACAGTGTCCAAAATCAAATCATAAAAAAATAGAGATTCAGGTTTGGTGGGATCCTTGGAAGATTTTCATAAAGCATTATATTGAGTATTCTTCCTCTACTACTCTCTTCCAGACATTCTTCAAGCATTCTGACATCTTCTCTGAACTATTCCTGCTACCCAGAATTGAACACAGAAATCTAGATGTGCTTGGGCCAAGGCCTTCATTGATTCATGGAGCAGATATTTGTCAAGTAAATATTCACTGAAGGCAGAGTACTATGCTAGGATAGGTACAAAGATAAAACAAAAGATCATTGCCCTTATGAAGCCTAAAGCCTAGGGGCATAAGAAAGAAAACCCAAACATAATATTATGGTTTAAGTACTTTGCTGAATTATGGAATGAAGGACTTTGTGTGAAAAAAAGGTATTATTTATGTTGGTATCAGACATGCCTATAATGAGGAGATGTCATTCAAGTCGATTTTTAAATAATTAGAAGGAATTCTCTATGACAGAAAGAAAGAAGGGCATTTGAGTTACATATAACTAGCAAATTCCAGATTCACAATGTTTTCAAAGAGATTTTGGATTCAGTTTTGTGTAGCTCTTACCCAAAGCATGTCACTTCTAGGACATATCTGAAAATAGTTGCTGTATGTATGTATGTACCTGGACATTTCTAGTCTTAGTATTCATTTATTATATAAAACATCAGCCCATCTAATTCTGGGTAGCTATAAAAATTGATTATTCAGTCATTGTTCCAAGAATAAATGCATAGTGCACTGTTAAAATCAAGTCTTTTTTACTCCCACTCCAATTGCCATCTTTAAGTCCACAGAGGGGTCTGTTACTTTTTTTTTTCCTTTGGAGATACTCACTAGCTACAAAGCAATAGATCCACCAGCAGATTAGATACTGCTCTTATATTTTAAGACCTGTGATTCTTTGTCATAATATACCCTAGAATGGTTTTATAGAGTAATATCAAATGCCTCAAGGAAAACATTTTGCCAAAGTAAATAAAACAGATGCACAGTGATGTATTTCTTTTGAGAAGTCCAACATCCTGACAATTCTTTTGACCTAAACTTACTGTAAAATTTTTGCTTAACCATGTACTTCTTTAGCAGGGTCAACCCAAATTCTTTAAAGAATTTTATCTATAAAAAGGTGGTAACCAAATAATTTTCTTTCACACCATCTCTCATCAAAATAGTATTCCAGTTTATTTCTAAATGCCTCCCATAGGAGAATGGAAAAGTTCAATGTAATTGAAAATTCAGGCAAATCTGTAGAAGTTTACGTGAACAGAAACCATACAAAGTTTATTTCTCATTATTATTCCTAACCCAACCATCTCATTTTAAAATACATCATTGACATTCATAAATGGAATTTCGTGATGGTATTAGCAGTTCTCCAATAAATCTACCAACAAGGTGGTGAATGACAATCCATGACAGCCTCATTTGTTCTACTGGAATTTTTTTCCCATTTTGGTCTTCTTACTTTTGATAATGGAAGATTCTTCTGAAATTTAGGTGAGTCTCTGCATTCAGGAAATGATAAATAAAAATTTAGGACTTTATTAGACCTTTACAATTTCACTGGTATAATAATCTCTACTCCAATGTGTACTGTAATTTCTCTATGTCTTTTTATCTTGAACAATTCTTAAATGGGTATTCCATAAAGCCTTCCTTGGGAATCCATCTAATACACTAGAGGCTTTTCTGGTTCGTTTAATATCCTGGATGTACCGAAGTACTATTCAGTTTATCCATCTGTTTTCTTCCCTCTTTGATACATAAAGAATGGCTAATTTCCTTTACTGATCACATATGTTCTTAAGGACATCTTTTATTTTGCTTATGATTCAATGTTGATAATATGCTACACCTTTTTATACTGACTACACATTTTTATACCATTCTTTGAATATAATTGTTCATGTTTCTTGCAGCATATCATAATTGGGAGAATTATTAGTATTAAAATATGCTTTTATAGCAGTGTGCAGTTTGAAATATTAGAAAATGGTACATAATGTCCCAAAAATAATGTGGGGCAATCTCTTTCTATTCAATTCTGAACCTAGTTAATTGTCCACTTATAATACCTTTCTACACAGTTATACATCTAGGACTCTAGTTCTTAATCTTTTTTATGTCAAAGACCCCTTTGGCAATATGGTAAATCTGTGGATTCCTTCTCATGATAATGTTTTTAAGGCATAAAATTAAAAACAAAGGATTACCAAATTAAATCAACTCTATTAAAATAGTTATCAAAATATTTGGAAAAAATAAGTATATGGATCCTAGGCTGTTGTATTTTCCCATTTTGCTTTTCTAATGTGGATAGCAGATCAATTTTCATCCCAGGGCATTATTGTAAATTTCCATAGGGTTTTCCATAAAGCCATGTTTCAGAGTTCTATGATATTGTGATGTCATCTGAGAGTAGTTAAGAATTATAATATGTAGAGAGAATTCTGTTTTGCTATGAAAGATATTATTCTTTACAGTAAACATTTAATTATATATATTTTACTCCACTTGATGTGAATACTCAAATATCACTTAGAAAAAAGATTTTTTAACAAAATTGAAAAGAATATTTACTTTTCTTATAGAATATTTCTAAAGTATCTCATTTATTGTTTCTTTTTCATTTTTAAGGAATCTTGACTAAACTTTGTTGTTACTTTTCCTCCCTCATATATATTTTTTCAGATTACATATCAATACAATTTTAATAATTGTTTACTGACATGTGATCCACATTATCTACTTCCTTCCCTTGCTCCCTTGTCCCCAAGAAGACAGATAATATGATATAGGTTGCACACATGTTATCACACAATACATATTTCCATATTCATCATTTTGTGAAAAAAAAACATAATGCTTACAAAAGAGAAAATTCATGGAGGAAATAAAATGAAGAATGTTGTTACTTTTTTCATGAATTAATACTTAAAACTTTTTTATTAGAAAATTTTTATTTAATTAATTTAGGTTTGTTTTTCATGGTTACATGATTTATGTTCTTTCTCTCTCCTTCTCCCATCCCCCTCCCATAGCCGAGGCACAATTCCAGTGGGTTTTATATGTGTCTTTGATCAAAAATCTATTTTCATATTATTAGTATTTGCACTAGGGTGATCATTTAGAGACTACATCCCCAATCATATTCCCATTGACCCATATGATCAAGCAGTTGTTTTTCTTCTATATTTCTACTCCCACAGTTCTCTGAATGTGAATAGCGTTCTTTCTCATAATTCCCTCAGAATTGTCCTGGATCATTGCATTGCTGCTAGTAGAGAAGTCCATTACATTCAATTGTGCCACAGTGTATCAGTCTCTGTGTACATTGTTCTCCTGGTTCTGCTCCTCTCACTCTGCATCAATTCCTGGAAGTCTTTCCAGTTCACATAAAATTCCTCCAGTTCATTATTCCTTTTGGCACAATAGTATTCCATCACCATCAGATTCCATAATTTGTTCAGCCATTCCCCAATCAGTGGTCACTGTATATAACATTCTGTAAAGATTAAAATTAATATACAATAACTAAGTATTATATCTTAAAAGTTTTATTAATAATAACTAAATCAAAAGAACTGCCTGAACTCAGCCAGGTTGCAAGTCAAAAAAAAAAAAAAACGAGCATGAGAGGAGTCACAGCAAACTTGAATACAAATAACATGATCTCGCCAAGGTGGAGACACAGGAGAGATTATAGGGAATTTGGGGAAATACTTAGAACTTCTGGGGAAAGGAGTCAAAGGTTCAAAATCTCCATCTATACAGTTTTCCTTGTTCTGCTCCTTTCACTCTGCATCACTTCCTGGAGGTTGTTCCAATTCCTGTGGAATTCCTCCAGTTCATTATTCCTTTGAACACAATATTATTCCATCGCCAACCAACACATAGCACAATTTGTTCAGCCCTTCCCCAATCAAAGGGCATCCCCTCATTTTCCAATTTTTTGCCACTACAAAGAGTGAGGCTATAAATATTTTTGTACAAGTCTTTTTCTTATTATCTCTTTGGAATAGAAACTCAAATTATTACAACCAAACTAAGACCATCAATGTAAAACTAAAGTCCAGAGGTTAGTAAGCTTTGACAAAATTTATGCTATGAATACTGACACTATGAGGAAAAGGGAGAAGCAAAGGCAAGAACCAATGAATGAATAAATTAATTAATAAACATTTATTAAGTGATTACTATGTGCCAAGCACTGTGCTGAGCACTGGGAACAAAACCAGAAATTTAAAGACAGCCCTGATATTCAAGAAGCTCACACTGTAATTGGGGGAGGTAACACATAAGAGAAAGTTTAGTTCAAGAGCAGATGAAAAGCCTTGGAAGTGCTAAGCATTCAGCAGCAGGATACATAGCAAGTCTCAGGGATCCTAACTTTACAAACGGTCAGATAAGTGTCCAGGGGTTGCAGGATATAGAACTTAGGTATATCATAAGGCCAGGAGAACTTTAGGAGGCAACAGAAGGGTCTATATTAAGGACTAGTAGTCCTCCATGTTAACAGAAGGAAGAGAATGGGTGATCCTCATCGCATCCAAGCTGTGGAAGTGGTCAGACAGTATAGTAAGGGGAAGACACCTAACTGGAGTGAAATTGGATTTTCTTGTTTCTTAGCCCCCCAGGAAAGAGGCTGATGAGGGGAAGAAAAGGGAGGTAGGATGCTTCCAGTTGTGGTAAAAATAAATTCAATTAGAAACACTCAAAAACAAAAAGAAAATAAACTATAGATATGTCTATAGTTTGTTTTTTGCCTTTTTTTCTTTCTTTATGTCATTGAGAACTGGTAGAGAATCAGACATGAGAAATAGACTCAATCATTAGAAAACTTGTAAGATTATATTACACAAAGCAAATAATCCTTTGAGAATAGAATAAGATAATAAAGATGAATCATATAATCTGTAGATCCCAGGTCAGGAGGGAAATTTCTTGTTTTTCACTAACTGCTTATTAGATACATTTATTCAAGTATTGAATATTCATTCTAAATTCTTTCTGAGAACTTGGACTTTTCCTAAACAATGAAAGTAAATAAATCTTTATAACCTCTATTTCTGACATATACCAATTTTCTTAACAATAACTTTCAGAAAAGCACACTCTTCAAAAATTCCCTGTAGGAGACATCATGCTGTTATGGATCATTATAGGTTAAGTAGATCACATTATGCACCATGAAAATTCTGGGGAAATGTGATGTTCTCATGAAACCCAAGGTTATGTGTCATTCAAAAAAATTTGAATATATATATATATTCTAAGGCATGGGAAAGGGTATTTCTATTGTGCCAAGACCAAGAACTTTGCTAGCACTCATTATCTGCATAAAAATGTGCAGAAAGTTATTCCCAGATTTGCAAAATCCTAGTTTCAAAAAGGTTTCAGTTTGGCAGTGTCAAGAATCAATCAGAAAATCATTCTTGTGCCTTAGAGGTCATCTAGTCTAACTCTTTCATTTTACAGATGAAGAAACTGAGCTCAACAGAGATTATATGATTTATCCAAGGTTACATTGCTATTACTGGAAGAGCCAATTTTTCAACCTTGGTCCTCCTACTCCAGAGCTAGCACTCTTCCTTCCAATTTTTCCAGCCACATATTAGCTTCACTTAGTGCCCTTCCCAGACTAAGAATGACCTCAGGAAGCACCAAACAGAAATGCTTCTTCTGCTGAGCTTGAGTGCACAAATTCATTGAGCCAATCCAACAAACCCAGTTTCAGATAAAGGAGTAGTTCCAAAGGAATGCAAGTAGGGCACATACCGTTGTTTTCCTTGCTTGGGGTGGGGGTGGGAGTGGGGGGTTGTGGGGATAGGGGAGAGGGTGGGGAGGTATCCCAGAAGAGAACAAGAAATCACACACTAGGGAAAATTTTAAACTACTATAGCTTTTCTTCTCTGAAGCATCCAAACTTAATTTGTGTTCCCAGTGTCATAAAATAGTTGCTTAAAGGGCAAGAGTAGCAAAGGTTATATTGATTTTCCTAAGAAGCCCCTTATGGAAATGTAATGAGGGTGATCTCCCCTCATACATTTCTGAGCAGATGCAGATATCCTTTCACTGCTTACTGATGATAATGATTCTTTAAATTAGCTGCTAAATCGGAGCTCAATGGGAACTACTGCTGTCCCTAAGGCTATGTTCTTCCTGTTTGCCTCAAGGAGTAAAGGTAAGGGGAAGGGTTAGTGAGGGGTACCCTTCCCCTCACCAGGCTATAAGCCATGAAGTTGTGGTCTCCTGGAAAAGCCCATGTCTGATATAAGATCATCTCCTCCTCCTCTTCTCAGCATCTTTTTTTTCTTTGCCAAGCATAGAGGGAACACTGGAAAATCATGAAAGGCAGATATAGTGGCAGAAACAAAGCAATAGAAAGGAAAAGAGTCCCCTTTAGAGAGGGAAACCATTGAAATTAGTGTTTGATATCCAACAAGCTGTCTTCAGTGGAGGTAAAATAACAAATGGAGCATCTCTACCCAAGAAATTATTTGCAAATGCCCCAACAAATCATAAATAGCCTCTCAATTGATTATAATATTTCTATGACTCTCCTTTGCTTAGAATGCCCTTTTCTAAGTAAAGGAATAAAACTGTTTGTTCAATCCCTGATTCATATTTATAGTCTAGGCAGCTAGATAACACAATAGATAGAGCACTAGGCCTGGAGTTAGGAAGACATGAGTTCAAATAAGACCTTAGACACTTACTAGCTGTACAACTGTTAAAGTCACTTAACCACTTTTTACCTCATTATACTCATATGTAAAATGGGGATGATAATAATATCATCTATTTCCTGGGGTCCAAATGAGAAAATAATTGTAAAGCACAGTACCTGGCACATAGCAAGCACTATCCAAATGTGAGCTATTATTATTTTATACTCCCCAACCCTCTCCACCCTGACAAGGAGAGCCCATTAGACCTGAGACCATATTGAATTGGAGAACTCGATATTCACTCCAGTGTTGAATTGAGATATAATCCCAAAGCTAAGAACACAGGAAAAATGTCAAGGATAGATAGAAAATAGGGATTGACAAAGGAATCCCCTGTGACCTCAGCCTAGCACTGTCTATCTAGAGTAACATCACAGGGACAAATTGCTTGAGATAGAAGGAACCACATAGTTCATCTTTTCAGACTTTCATATCTTGAATGTAGCTGTAAAAATATACCTTATTTTTGTTGATTTGTGTGCCCTTGCCATATATCATCACATAGCATCAGGAAAGAACTAGATAAAGTAGATTAGGTAATCCTCTTACCAGAAATGATATGCTTTTATAGCTATACTAATCCTTTGGGTTTTCATTTTTTTTTAAATTTTTTTAATTGTCAACCATATCTCCTTTTTACTTCCCCTTCCCACAGAGAAAAAAATATTAAATTAAAATTATTTAAATTAATATACATAGTCAGACAAAACAAATTCTTATAATGGCCATGTCCAAAAATGCGTATTTCATTATGTGTTCATTAGTTTGTCACTTCTGGTAAAGAGGTAGAATGTGATCATGTTCAGTCTGGTTCTGGTTCCAATTCCAAGGAAGGGACACACATGGTAATACAATACACAAGAGGTACTTTATTCAAGCTATAGCTTGGGCCTCCACAAGAAGTGGAAGACCCTGAGCCTTTCCTAGACCTGGCTTATATAGAAGGGATAGGGATGGGGGTTGTCCTGAAAGCCAGGCACCAAAAGGGAAGACACATCAGTCTTAGTCTCTGCTACCCAGATGTTTCTCTTTAACGTAGGTCATGGTGACCTACGTCAAGTCAGTGAAACCTGAAGTTCTGAGATAACATATCCTTATGGTGCTACATAAATAAGGACATGTCAATCTTAGTTCTTGGGATAAGGGATCCATTAGGGGGTCATCTGGAGGGCAAGTTCCCATGATATCAGTCTGTTTCTTCAATCATTTCTCTATTTCACTGTGAAGTTTGAAACTAAATATCAAATAGTGTCATTAATCTGTAAATATTTCATACTATTGATCTAGATCCAGGTTGGCAAACCTATGGCACACATTACAGAGTGTGCCAGAGGAGGCTACTCTACTCCCCCTCTCCATGCACACCTAAGGACATTTCCATCATCCCTGCCCAGCAACCCAATGGAAGTGCTTCCTCCCTCCCCTGTCTGGGATAAGGCAGGGGCTCACAAGCAGGGTGAGGGTTGCAATTCAGGCACTCTGTCTCTAAAAGGTTCACCATCACTGGTCCAGGCAATGTTTTATGACTTGATAAAACTTCTAGTCCTTAAAATTCATGCCATTCAGCCCCCATTTGTGACATTTCTTTTCAAATACTGTTTTTCTTAGTCTTTTCCTAAGGTATAATTAATTGCTAACTGCTTTAAGTGAGGCCATTTAGGCTTATGCTTGCTTAGTTAACAACATTTGTATTTATGATGACTTATTGTCTATCCACTTGCTCTTCTTCCTGTACTCTTGGCACACTAAGTCTTTTCCTGTAGCTGCATCACCTTCCCCTATTTACTCAGTGTTTTGTCAACTTGTTCCTTTCCCTGCTTCTCAATTATCCATACAAACCAAAGTTAAGAACTAAATATAATAATATTTCTAGTTATAGGAAGTTCCTCAAACCAATAATAAAGAATTCTTGGATCATTGAATTTCTGGATAATTGATTGGCTCCCTGATTACTAGAGTTAATCCTATATTTGTCTCCAATACTCTGGAAACCTCTCATCTCAATAAACCCTGCATCAAGGAAACTACTAGAACACTGGATAGGTAATTCCTGGTATGGCAAATTCTCTTTAGGATTGAAGTTGAGTCATGCTGAAGAAATATATATTGAACCATGGTTCAAACAGGAAGGGGATATGCTACCTTAATCCCTGAAACCCAAACACTATTCCTACCAAAGTCACGCTGCCATAATACTCTAACTAAGTAGTAAGGCAAGATCATTCCTAAGCAAGTGAACTTCCTTCCCAGATTTCTGTTCTTTATCATCATTGCCAACTCTGTAATATAGCAGTTCCACTTCCTTTTTTACTTCTCTATTGTTTAATTAGAAATCTTACCTCCTCAGAGGGGAATGTATTATTATCCTATAATGCAAAGTTTAAATTCCTTTGAGAGTAATTTTAGGATAAGAAACTTACTGACTCTCCAAATCCAAAAAGTGAACTGTTTGGAGAAGGTGCCATGAAGCCTACAGAGACCACATGCTGCACCAGAAGATCCAGAGTGAACTTTGGGATGTGGTGAATTGCACTGTGAGGGGTTGAATGAATTTGTTTTGAATGTACATTCTTATGCCAAAGGGGACTTCCCCTTAATTGGCTTCTTGTCAAATGTAGCAATCATTGGTTTTGTTCTTTTTCTATTTTATTTCCTTTTATCCCCAAATTATTGTAATTTCCTTTTAGAAACTACAACATTGTATATAACTTTAGTTAAAATTTTTTAGAGTTTTAAGTTGATTATGTTTAAAATTATCCCTTGGGGAGACTGGTCTCCCCAATGATCACAGGGGAAAATGTGTAATTAGAAATCTTGAACCATGGAACTACATTACCCAGGACCCTACTCTCCTTCTGTCCTTATGTACTGACATAGACAGGATATAAATTCTCCTTTTTACACCTGGCTTCCTCTTTTCTTCCTATTGGTGGCTTTGGTGGAGCAGGCCCTTTTGAGCAGGTAGATTAACTTAATCATGTGGCTCTATTTTGTCAGATAATAAACTTTATAAAAATATTACTTGAAGTATTAGATATCAGTTTAATTCTTACAATGCCAAGAATAATGTACTTACCTGGAACCCTCAAACTAACTAGTATCTGGAACCATTCTCTTTGCCCTTGATCTTGGCCCACATTTAAGTTCAACCATGAAAGACATTTAAATATTTTTCCCCAAGTTTTTGGAGAGCTACCTTCCTTTCATTGACTGTTGTCTATTACCACTGAATGAAATGAAAAGACACATAGTCTTTGATAAAAGAGTATCTCATTCCCTGGAAGATCCCAAAATGGTATTAGCTCAGGCTCCTCTGCATGCCTAACAGTTCTTCCTCATCTGCCAGAATACAAATATCCCTTCTTCTAGATGGTCATTCTCTTGCTCTAACATAGCTATCATAACTGCTAATTTATTCAGAAAGAGGAACCATAATATTTAATATTTTATTTTACTCTTTTAAAAATATCTCCACCAGCCCTGCTCCTTTCCTGCCCAGAATGATTCTTAATTAGTGAAATTCATTCATATACTCTTTCAAAAAACAAGGCATTTAATAATTGCTGATTTATTCATTTTCTGACTATTTGTGAAAAATAATTTGAAATACCTATTTGATTTTTTAAAAGAATTCATTCCAATTCTACTGCATTATATGTTGATATATAGATATATTTAAGGTATTTATTAAGCACTTATTACCTATCAAGAACTTGTAAGAGCTGAGAATTCAAATGCAAGTGAGCAAGATAGTTCCTTAATTAAGAAGAGATAATATATTAAGAGAATAAGACAACAAATACAGGGAATGGGAAGGGTTTATGATACACATATAATAGCAAGGAGGAACTCATATGGAGGCCTGATGGCAAACACAGTGAAAAACTTACCTACCAGAGTCTTATATCCAATAGATAGAGACCAAGATTCCAGTGGAGCTAAAGGGAGACAAAGAAGATAACAAGAATAAAGGCAGTGGGGTGAGAATAGAATTTATATTTCCTGGTGAATAGGAGGTTGAATGAGCACTCTTACCTCACACTCATTCATTGTAACTATAGATGACTTCTGAAAACACAATTTCAATATGTCTAGCTAGTGAGCTAATCAGTTTAGAGGCAGCTAGGTGGCCCAGTAGATAGAGCACTGGGCCTAGGATTAAAAATTTTAAATCAACTAATTTTTTAAAATCAATTAAAAATAAAATTAAAAATAATATACATGATCAAAATTGGCCTCAGACAGTAGTTATATGATCCTCCACCTTAGTTTCCTCGAATGTAAAATGGGTAAAAGGTTAGCACTTACCTCACAGTGTTGTTGTGAGTTTCCAATAAGATAATAGTTATAAAATGCCTGGCACAATGCCTACCACATAGTGGGTGCTATATAAATACGTTTTCTATTGCCTCCCCCAAATCATCACCTAGTTAGAAACATCAGGATAGCCAAGGTTGCTGATCACTGAAAATATAAAAAACAAACAAACAAACAAACAAAACCCAGCAATCCAGTGTGAGAATAGCATGATTCACTTCCATATGAAAATAGAATTCCGTTGTAGACTCTATAAAGACTTTGGGGGTTAGTACTTCTCAGAAGCACTTATTAGTAGTCTATTAACAGGAGGTAAGGTGGGATTAAGTATGAAAGGAAGACAGAAAAAACTGAGGCATCACACTTGAAGGCAAGATAACAAGGAGGGCTAATTTCCAAAGGACAAGTTAAGGGTGGCATGGATGGATAGAGGAACAAATAAACTAGATAAGACTGAAGAAAACTGAAATGTGGCAAGAGAATTAAGACAAAACTAGATATGAGTATTAAGGTACTTTCCTCTGAAGACATTTCTATTGGATTCCTGACTCCCTTTGATAGAGCTTGGTGCTATTGCTTTTCTACCAATACTTACAATCATTGATGACCATTTCTTCAGAACTCCCATAGTGCTTTGTTTTCTAACCCTAGTAAGATACAGCCATTGGAATATTAAGGGCATATAGTCCACTAATTCAGACTTTCCAGAGACAAAAGTAATGTTTGAGTACAGTTCTTAGAGGAAGAAAGGGAAAAAGGAAAGAGGGCAAGACGGAACAAAATAGGGACAGGGTCTGTGTTTGCTAGGAAGATTATCACAGTGACTTATCTTTAGAAAATTATTTTGTTCCAATGTAGAGTGTTCTGTTTTATTTGTTCTTTTAAGCTTCTGTTCCATTCTATTTTTCCTATATTATTCATCCCCAAGAAATGTTTGCCTAATTATTATCCTATGTAGCTCCCTGACCTTTGAAATTCTATAGGAATCAAATTCTCAAATGAAATTCCAGTCCATGTATGCCAACAACAGATGTACAGATGGTAAATAAAAATCCTTGATGAAAAAGATGTCTGTGGTGTTAGGGTCTTTGGACTGAGGGTCAGAAAAGAAATATCATCTAAATTAAATATGATATCAAAGTTCTCTTCCAAGGTAAAAAAAAAAATATATATATATATGTATATATATCTCTATATCCCAGAGGACTATCTTATCAGGAATATCTGACTAAAAAGAAATTATATTACTTGATCTCTGAAGATTTTCCCTTGGAAATAGCCTTCACAGGAGAATTCTAATGTATGGCTCCTGAAATTGTATTCTGAAGATAAATAGAAGGTTCTGACTGGGATCACAATAATATTACATGAACTGATCAGACCTTTAATCACATAGGAACACATAAAGGGCAGAAAGACACAGAAAGGAAGAAGACATTATCCAAGCTAACAAGTTCTAAAAAACTTTTGGAGGTTCCCTATTTACTTATAGCTAATGTTGATGCATGGATTGAACAGATAAATTATTCAAACTACCAAGATCTTTGCTAACAGAGTGGAGAAAAAAAAAGTGAGAATGATATCGGGGAAGGAGGTATTGAATTTTATCAAATGAGAATTAGTATTTCTGGTGAGCAAGCTGCTTTAGGGACTAAAATGGAGTCATCCATCATTTTTGGTTTATAGCAATTCAAATTACAAGGCAGCAATGGAGCTACCAAAGAGTTTTATTCTCATATGGTTTCTAATATGAAAGCAAAGTATTGGGGTCTCAGATTTAAAGATACTTAAAATTAAGTGAGACATGAGGCTTAACTAAAGTTGAATAGTTTTTTATTATATATTTATATTTAATAGCTACTATTTTTGAAAAAACTATATGAAATAACTAGCATATAATGGTTGAAGAATGACTAAACAAATTCAGCTATAGTCACGTTATGAATTATTTTTATCGAGGAAGAAAAAATACTTGCAATGAATACAGAGAATTAAAGAAAGATTTTCACAATTGAATGTAAAGCATAGTAAACAGAGCATAAAAAATAACATATAAAATAAATACAACACTAAATGGAAAAACCCAACACAAAACAAACAAAAGTTAATGTTGCAAAATTACAGAGAACAAAAATAGCTAAATGAGTTCATTATTGTAACTGACTCTTTTCTAGTGCCTTAAGCAATCTCTCTTCACCTAGGAAGGGGAGAGAAAGGGAACCAGAGCCAAGGATCAGAGGAAAGGACATGCCTCAAGTGGGCCAAGTAGAAAGAGACAAGCATGGCCTTAGAGAACCAGCCCTCTTTTTTTTCCTGGTCAAAGCAAGTCAAATCCTCCATAAACATACTCTGCCATCCATAGCAGCACCTGTTGTTTATGTTTTTATGAAGATTTCTACAACAGTGCATCAGACCCAGACTTTTTACATCAAACTGGGATGACTGGTTAATAGAAATAGGTCTTTTAATCATTTTTTAAAGTAACTGTGATATTACAGGAACTAGGATAAATAATATAAAAAATAAAAATAATTAAAAGTTCCTACCTTCAAAGAATTCATAATCTAATGGGGGAAACATCAAACAAGCAGATATATTCAAACAAACTGTATATATGATGAATAGGAATTAACAGCAGGAAGCCACTAGAATTAAAAAGAATTGGGAAAGGTTTGCTGTACAAGAGAATGTTTTTGTTGAAATTTAGAAAAAGCTGGGCAGGGCAGTAGGCAAAGAGCATTTCCAGGCATGGAGGAACATAGAGAAATGCCTGGAACCAAGTGATGAAGAACCAAAAGGAGACTAACATCACTGGATCAAAGAGAATGTAAGGCAAAAAAAAAATTAAAATATACAAAGATTCAAAAGATAAAAAGGATTTAGATTATGAAGGACTTTGAATACCAAGCAGGGAATTATTCATTTGATTCTGGAGGCAATCAGGAGACAGTGCAGTTTATTGAATGAGGGTGACATAGCCAGGCTTGCACTTTAGGAAAATCATTTTAATGGTCAAAAGGAGCAAGGATTACAGTGGAATGAGATTTGAGAAGGACCAGCAGGTCACTGCTATAGTCCAAGTATAATGTGAGGCCTATGGTAGAGTGATAGAATTGTTATTTAACTGGAAAATAATTTGACAAATAAGTGCATCACAAGTAGAAAATATAATAAGGGAAAAGTCAAAAGTGGGCCTGGCTGGGTGCCCTGGTGACTGGAAAGATTTTACAGAAGATGTGATATCTAAGCTAAGTCTTGAAGAAATGTAAAGTCCTTAATAGGTATAGATGAGAGGGGATGTATAAATGGAGATTTTGAACCTTTGACTTCATTCCCCAAAATTCCTTATAATCTCTCCTGCATCTCCATGGTGGTGAGATCACATTATTGGTATTTAAGTGAATGTATACTCCTCCCATTTTGTCATATTGAATCCAGGCAGTTCTTTTGCTTTAGTAATTATTAATAAAACTTTATAAAATATAATGTTTTGTTATTGTATATTAATTTTAATTTTTACAGGGGGAAATAAATTCTAGGTATAGGCATTTCAGAAGTGCATAAAACCTAAGTATTTCTTATTCATAAAACTGAAAGTATACATTCCTAGAATTATATGTCATATGGGACATGAAGAGAAAGACTAAACTCAGTAGAGAGAAGGAATACTGAAAAATGCTTGTTAGAATCTCCACAGAAATCTCCACTCAAGTAGCACACTCTTTTCTGCCACCTACTGGGCTCAGCACAGGTACTGCACCCAATACTCTCCTTGGTCTGTGGTCAAGCTAGGGTGGTTTCAAGAGATTCACCAGAAATTCTCCCAACTCACAGAGCAGCCTCCTTGAATAACCTTCCTTATTCAAGAATGTTCAAAGTGAGTTTGTTAGTCCAATTGTCCTTCCCAAAAACCTCTGGAAAATTATTTTTATTTCCCTGCCCCAGAGCAGGTAAGCACAGACCCTCCTGAGGGACAAGCCTCCTCCAGGACCAAGGTCACCCATCAGGGGTCCAGTAAGGGTTGTTTATAGTTGAATGGCTGTCCTGAAGTTCAGCTTCCTCTATGTCCCCTGAAATGTTAGTCCTCTTTTCTGGTTGTGATATTCAAATAAAGATAACTTTTAATAATAAATTTGGATTGAAGAGGTATCAGGGAAGAGGGAAGAGGGATTTCCTTAGATAAGGTTTTTGAGTCTCTCTCAGCCTTTGAGCCAAGGCCAGCACAGGCTGGTGGAGGGTTTCTGTTATTCTTGTCTATGCTATATCTGTGCTAGCTTTCTTATTTTCAAAAGTCTTAGCCATAGACAGCGAGAGGAAGAAAAGTTATGACTTTCAGAGCTGGTTGGGCCTGTCTTTTCAGGCTGTTGCCCCTAAAGACCAGCATTACATCAAACTGCTTCCCTTAAGTCCTTTTGTCTATGACATGATCACAGGAATCCAGGGAGAGTGCACAGTTGGGAAAATCAGGAAAGTAGAGGCACTTCTATCCAGAGACCAGGAGAGAGACTCTTTCCACTTCTAGGACCAGGTTTCCACTTATTACTACCAGGTAGTGGTAGTAATAAGCCCAACTGCCATTCCTAGTTGCCCCTTCCCTCTCCAACTGTCTGTCTTGTCAATAGCTTCTCTCTAACATTTCACCTGCTGTTGTTCCAACTCAGTGGCAGAAAGTCCAGAACTTCTTTTAGTTTTCCTTTCCACAATCATCCCCTTTTTTTATTGTGACCTTCCCAAGGTCACTTAATTTTATTATAGTTACCAATTATCTAAATCTAATTTCTAACTACTTCCCTCAAAATAATAAATTTCCTTCAATTACTCTATCACTATTCTATGCTAGCTTTATCTACTCTAAGGAATTCTATGCAGGAAAGTTTGGGTAAGGGTAGTTTTAGGGTTTTACAATAAATTCAGTACAATAAATGTTTGAACTAAACCATTACAAATTTAACATCATGGCCAGAGGAAGGAACAGACTTAGCGTTATCTAATAATGCAAATCTGCATTATCTAAAAAAGATAAAAGACAGTGACAACATGTCTAATGGAAAATTTCTGGTTTTTTTTATCTGCATGTTAGAAAATAAATAATTCTTTTAGCTCCATGATATAAGTGCTCTGAAAATAATAGCTTTCCGGTGTAATCCGTTAAGTCTGATATTACTGAAATGTCAATATTTGGTTACAGTTTAATTCATCATTCATCACAAATTAACCCCATGACAGAAGTTTCCTACAGAAAGGCAAGCCCAAGAAGAATAAGACCATCTATGCCTCAGAACTAATTATTCTATAAGTCGCTAATTTGAAACTTTCCTTCCTCTTCTTATTGGTTTTTTCCCTATGATTTTAAAAAATTCTGGGACTATTACTTGAAAGGGTAACATTTGAGTCAATTCTGATAGATTTTGTAATATTAAAAAAAAATTTCTAGAAGGGTTGTGGCACCCTAGTTATCTTTTCTGTTACTCTATCTTGATATAGATATTGTTACGCCTTTTCACTTCGAAGCCAGTCCTTTAACTCCCACTGTGGAATCAGGCCATCCTGATTGGTTAAAGTTCCCCATTTCCAGTCAGCCTTAGTCCCTGGGTGCAGTAGTCTGGCTGCCTTCCATCAACACCACTGAACCCCATTACCTATTGTTCTTACAAGAGTAATCAACTCTACACTCTCTCCTAAATGGCTTGTCAATCGAATATCCAATGACTATACTCACTAATCCTATCAGCTCCTTAATGGTAGGAAATGTCTCTTTTTTGTTTGTTTGTTTGTTTTGTTAGGTGTTTGTATTTGTACTCCAAGCACTTAGCAGAGTGTTTTATAAACAATGAACTCTTAATAAATGTTGTTTGATTAATTTGATTTATTCAGTAATATGTTTTATAGCAATTTATATTTGTAATTAAAGCTCTTACTTTCTGTCTTGGAATCAATACTATGTGATGTCAGAAGACCAATAAGGTCTAGGTATTTGGGGTTAAGTGACTTGCCCAGAATCACACAGGTAGTAGATGTCTGAGATCAAATTTGAACCCAGGACCTCTGGTCTCTAGGTCTGGCTCTCTAACCACCATCACCTAACTACCCCTATTTGTAGTAATTCTAGTAACTTACAATTAGAGTAATATATAATATACGTAAAGGTGAAATTAGGAAATTAACATTCTTACAATAGAACCCAATCTCACCTTCCATCATGGTGAAAGTGGGAGCCAGCAAACTAGTCCCAGTCCAAAGAAAGAAATATAGTTAGGAGTTCAGTACCATTCCTGTACACATGGATTTCTCACGTATATTATTCTCATTTGTATTTTATTATATTGCATTGTTATATTGTACCTCCTCCAAAAGTGCTTTTAAAGTTTAATGTCCAGATAAAGATTATGGTGATAGAAATGTCAAGCCCTATTATTTTCCACTGCCTCCCTCCTTCCATTTATAAATGGTACACAGAACTTATTTGAAATTAGAAGTTTTTGACCAAGGCAATTATCAAATCAAAAAAATATATCCTTCAAACTCTTTCTTGAATAAATGAATGTGTTATTACACATTACCTTGGGTCAGTTCAGGTGACCAAACCCCCCCCCCACCCATTTTTACCTGAATTCATGTCCTCCTTGAGTCATGTATCAATTGCTGTAAATAAAGCATAAAAACCCCAGAATTCATTCCTTTGAGGAGGCAGTCTACACATTTGAGCCAGTCTCCCAACCATTCAACATTACCTTCTAAATTAATACATTTTTATTTTTATTTTTAAGCTAAGTTTTGGAGTCTTGCATTTTTGCAAAGGGTACCCATCCCAGACCCCAGGGGTGTACCTCAAGCCCCCCACAACACACTCAGAGTGTGGGCATCAAGAACTGACTAGGAAAGGAAAAGCTACTTTTTTTTCTCCTTCCTTTTTCTCCTTCCTTCTATTACCTTATAGCCATGAGAATAAGGCTAGTAGGCTTGATTTTTTTTTATCCTCTTTGGTTTCAAGTGTAAGAGGCAAAATTCCCACTGGATCCAAAATTTTCAGACCATGGTGACTAAGAGCCAAGATTCCAGGCTGGATATTATAACCAGCCAACCCAGCAGGGAAGGCTCTGAAAGGGCAAGGTGCCCAAGACTTGAACCCATGGGAGACTTTGCTCCTGGAACATGGGTCTGTGCTATATGGAAACTGAGCTAAACAGTATACCTAATCCTTTCCTCCCCCCACCCAGAACATAAAGTGAGTAGGATTAGGGTCCAGGGTATAAAAGGAGTGTTTGTATATTCCTTACTATAACTTTGCAGAAAATATTCCTTTGTGAAAAGCTATCTTTCAGGGCTTACATAGAAATAAGGTGCAGGAGAATGCCTAGAAGAGGGAGAACACCATCAGTTGAGCCTGGAGTCAAGCCAATGGCAGAGTGTCTGGATATCCCCAAACCCTTTAAGGATATGAGAGAAAACTAGGATAGGGACAGAATATAACATACCTGGCCATTAGACAGTGTTTGCCAAGATAGTCATCATTACACATTGTTGTTCATTCAATCAGTCCTGTTCAACTCTTCATGACTTTATGGATCATGCTGTACATGTGGTTTTCTTGGAGTAGATAATGGAGTGGTTTGCCATTTTCTTCTCCAACTGATGAAGGCAAACAGAGGTTAAGTGACTTGCCCAAAGTTACATAGCTAGTAAATGTCTGAGGCCAAATTTGAATTCAGATCTTTCTGACTTCAGGATTAGTGATTCACTAAGTTACCTAACTGCCTACTCCAATGCATGGATCCATTAATTGATTGATTATTGAATTAAAAAAAAACCTTTTAACATACTTACTGTATTCTATACACTGTATTAAACATCAAGTTTATAATTTTTTTAAAGGGAGATCTGTTGAAAGACAAATTCATAAAGGGGAAAATTAACCAGTAAAGGGAATTTCATTCTGGGGAGTTAGAAATGGGACAAGAGGAAATTCAAGGTATTCAAGGAGATGATGGGATGGCATTTGTGGAAGGTCAAATGCCTGGATAGGATGGGAAAATGGTTGGTGAAGGGTCAGCTAGTAGATAGATAGATAGTAGGTAGCCTTAAATGTGTTAGTTTACTCTCCCAGTCACTAATAAACTGGTTTGGACCAGAGGGACAGAGTTCCAAAAATGGGTCAATTCACTTCTTCAGGAATGGATTCTAGAAGACCTGCATATGAAGGTAAGTTCTCAGGTCATGGTGAACATGATGTTGGTTAAAGCACCAATAAGAACAAAAAGATGGGAAGCCAGGAGGAACAGATAGGCTGTGGCAGATGATAAGATGACCTGTATGCATGGGATATGAAACCAAAGCATAAACCCTGTCACTCAACTTCTTTTCAGTCCTTTCCTTCACAATTCCAAATCTCCCTGCCTCCATCCTAACAATACCCATAATATAGAATAAAATCACTCCTACAGATTCCAAAGACCATTTAATGATAAAATAAAAATACTGATGTGGAATAAAAATCAATCATTTTCCTTCTTCTGCCACTTACTTTCTCCCAATTCTCACTTAAAAAATCATAGGAATCTGATTCAATGCTCTACGTTTAGAAAGCTAAGGAATTTTTATCTCAGTGTCTTATTGATAAAGACAACAAAGGCCAAGAAAGGTAAGACAATACATGCAATGTCACACAGCAGAAAAGTGCTGGATGGTGCGTACATTCCCTCTTGATACTGGTGGATTTAATTTTTAACTTAATTTTTCTAGGCTTCAAAGAAAGTTTGATAGAACAAGTCACAGAAAATGGGATACCATCAGCAAAGTGACAAAGCAGAGATTCTTCAAACAGGACTGATGTCCATGACCATTTTTCCATCTTTTCTGACCTGGTCACTGTTCATTCTGACTCAATGTTCCCATAATGAGGTCTAGTGATGTTTCAAAATCACAGCACTATTACAGTCTCTATAACCTGAGCTGGGATGGCTCGGCTAATACCAGTCCAATGATTGATAGTGAACAAGAATTTTTCCTTTTTGCAACAAAATGACCCACCTGTCACAGTATATTTTTCTGAGTCGGTTTGCCATTCTGGGTAGCCCCTAACAGATGGAAAATGTGTGCCATTCAGGGAGTTAGTTGATCTAGGAAATCCATGCACTCAGTTCTGGCTTGGCATTTAATGATTGCTTCTGATGGAGAGCCAAGAAAAGATGTGAAGGTTTCTATGTGTTGGCTGGCAATCTTCCTTACAGGATAAATTTATTAATAAAGTTGAGGTCAACTGCACTGAAAGCAATCCTAGTGCAAAGTCTATTTGTAATGTCCCAAAGGTGGCACTTGGCAAGAAACACATCTATCCAATACAAAATAAAGGCACTGTATGTATAACCATGCAAGTCCCCTCCAGGGATTTTATTTTCACTGGCATCTCATTTAAAAGTGTTTGCTTTTCCCTATTTTAATAATCTATTTTTAGTGAGGAAGAGAATACTCTAAATATTTTATAAATATTTGTAGAGATTTGTTTTTATATCAGCTACATCTCCCAAAGCATTTTTCTTCCTCACCTACCCCCAAAGTCATCTCTTATAAAACCAAAAAAAAGAAGAGGAAGAGAGTTTAGTAAAAGTAATAGACATAAATAATAACTTACATTATCTACAGTATTCCACAACTATATAAGTATTCCTCCAATAATTGCCAAAAATAGAGGAGGTACTTTCTCATATCTTTCCCTTAGGGAAAGATCATAAGCTTGATCATTATAATTTCCCAGTGTTCAGTTTGAAATTGTTTTGATGCTACTACTCTTTCCATTTAAATAGTGGCAGTTGCCTCTACTATTTTCCTAGATATCCTTACTTTGCTTTAAGTTATATCTACTGATGCTTCTCTGCTTCATCATATTTATACTTTTTAAAAGCATCATATTCATGTACCATAATTTATTTAGCCACTCTCCAATCATTGAAAATATATACTTTTTTCCAGTTCTTTGATACTACAAAAAGTACTGCTATAAATATTATGGTGAATATTTACCTTTCTCTTTTTCCTCATTTATTCTTATTTTTAAAATATATGACATATTATAACATGTACCATAACAATAATATTAATCATTATTTGTAGTATATATGTAATATATTACAATAAATATGCGTATTCAAGAGAAACAAATTCCCACATTAACTATGTCCAAAAATCTGTTATTCTTTTATTATCCCCTCCCTCCCTCCCTCCTACCCTTTGTATCTCCCCAAGTAAATATGATATAGGTTGTGTATATATATATATTATCATATAATACACATTTCCCAATTTGTCATGTAAAAAAAGACACATTGCTTACACTGAAAAAAATTCATGGAGAAAAAAAGTGAAGAATGCTATGTTTCTATATGCATTCAAACTTTATTTGCTCCTTTTGTGCCATTGGATATCCTTTTTCATCTTGAGTCCTTGGAGTTGTCCTTGATTCTTGCCTTACTGATAATAGTTGTCATTCACAGTTAATCATCATACAGTATTGCTACTACTGTGTACAATGTTTTTCTGTAGGGTTTTTTTTGTCCTCTTTCTTTTGTCACAGACTTCTATGGAGTATATAACTGCAGTGAAATATTTGACTTTAAAAATATGGATATTTTAGTCCATCTTCGCATAATTCCAAAATTCTTATCAGAATTTGTGGACCAACTCACAACTCTACCAACAATGCATTAGGTAGCCTTCCCAAATATCATCAACCTTGACTATTCTCTTCTCCTTTTGGCCAATTTGTTGAATGTGAAGAAAAACTTCAGAGTTGTTTTGATATTTGCATTTCTCCTATTAGTGACATAGCATTTTTACATGGTTTTTAATAATTGTCAGTCCTTCTTTTGAAAACTTTGTTTATATGCTTTTTTTTATGCTGGAAAAAATAAATGTATGTTTTCTGAACATAATTGATAAGACCTCTATTTACATATTCCATTAATGTCATGGAACTGTTATCTCATTAATGTTTACATAGACCACAACTCATTCATGCCTACCTATCCTGTGCAACTTCATAGCAGAATCTATTTACATATTCTGTTTATAATATGCCTAAAAATATCAAAACACTTAAAAGATTTTTTAATCATTTTGATCCTCAGTAAAATTAGAAGGGGTATGACTGTGAACTAATTTTACCATTTGGATCCTTGTGTAAATTATGAAATCTCTCTGGGCATATAGTAGAGGCCAAATAATTGAATCTCTCTGTTTTAAATAGTCAACATTTTTAAAGGTAATAGAGTCAGGAGGAGGAACTAGCATTGACTGTAATTATTTTCTGCTCCATAATATACCAGGTTTTTGCAAATTAATTTGTGATTTAAACTTGTGTTGTCCTTGGCTTCCAAGTCTCTCCATTTGGCAAGGAAATTAAGTGTTTGTTGGCTGATTTGGTTTCCTGGCTGTTTTGGTATTCTCACTGTGATGATGATTTCACATTAAAATTTTATAAGAAAACATATTTACATTTATAGATTTCCCACTTTTCAGAGTCAATAGCTTGTTTAAAATAGTTTAGATTATAACTATTATCATCATATATAATATCTTCTCTTACTTATCCTGTCTCCTATGATGTTAATTTTCTCCTTCACACTAACTAGTCTATAACTTTTTAACACAGTCAGTTGGTTATGGAATGACCCTCTCAAAAGTAGTGTTAAGAAGCAATCAGCTTCATTTTTTATGGTATCTTGTGATATTCATCATGTCCAGTATTTTCTAAATCTTTTATTGTAGATAGCATTTGTACTAGAATACACAAGTGTAAGGCTCCTGAGTATTCTATAACCCTTTGTCCTCTTTCCTTTGTTAATACTGAATTATATTTTCCAACATATTTTTTTTGCTCCCCTCTCCCCATGTGTCCTCTTTTACAAAAGAATGACCCATTATGAAGATAAAATTGTACTGCTTTACCATCTACAATAGAAACTGGTGGATAATCTGCATTTATATTCATGGTGATTTCATTGTCTATCTTCATCTTGTGTATTGCAGGGCAATAGTAGCTAATAACCATAAAATTATTTTTCTGGTTTCCTTTAAGTGCACAGAGACATCAGCTCCTCAAACTCAGTGTGGCACTGGTATGCACAAAACAGCAAAAAAGTAAATAAATAAAATGCAGAGAAAGGCTTCCAGTGAACTGGGTAGATCCTTCAAGGAGTTCTTATCGAATGATATTATATTTAACAAACACAGAGAATAAGAAGGCAAGAATGTGACACTTCATGAAGAGAAATAAAATTATAGATTTAGAGCAGGTAGAGATGTCAGAGACAATCTACTCCATTATCTTTCTTTTATAGAGAAGAAAATTGAAACCTTGGGAAGTTTTAACTTGTCAAAAGTCACTGAGAGGCAGTAAGAGTCAGGGGAGGGATTTGAACCTTTGTCCTCTAAATCTAGGTATAATAAAAGTTGTATTCTCTTAGTCACAAACAGAGACACTTTTATATTCTTTTTCATAGTTGAATATAAGAGGAGAAGGACTGATAAAATTCTCTTGAGACAGACAATTCATTGCAAACTGGTAATATCCTTTTGGATTTCATTTTTCATTGAATTCAAAAATTGTTTCAACTTCTTGAATATAACTCCTTTTCTAGAGGCAATGTGACAGACAGGGATTTCATTAGAATAGGAAATGAGAAATATTTCTTGGAACAAGTGATATGGAACTTTGTTTTCAAGTATGGAACAATAGAGTAGATATAGCAAACAAAAATCCAATTAGTTTCTTCAAGATTTGAGTCAGTGGTTGATTTGAATTGGTGGTCAGAAGACATGGGTTTGAATTTTATTTCTGCTACTCTATACCAGTGTGATCTTGGGCAATTTACTTAACTTCCCTGGGTCATCTGTAAAATTAGAGGTTCCTTCCTGCTGTAAATTCATTATCTCGTAACAAGTTTTCTTGTGTTTGACAAGTCAAAGAGAAAAAGAGAAGTCATGTCCTATCATCAGCTTTATATCTGGATAGAGCACAAGCTCATTATTTCATCAATATAGGGAACTACCAGATGAAATAACTGTCTATCAATGCATGTTGGCACCTTCCCTATCATTAATCATGTTGGAGATTGCTTAGAACACATTTTGCTGTTAATTGGCTTGCCTAGGGTCAGCCAGCCAGCCAGCATGTCAGTGATGAAAGTTGAACACAGATCTTCTAAGTTCTGAGGCCAGTTCTCTACTGACTACACTATACTAATACAGATTAAAAAACTCTGAATTGGCATAGTTCTCCCCCAAAATACTGACTTTTCATCCTTCTCTAAGAGACAGCTTGCCAGTGTCAGCTTGGGAAGAACAGAAGCAGAGAGGACTGTGATATCATGCATTCTAGCATCATAAAACCTGGAAACTTAAAGTACAGGCTTGATACAAAAATGTGTGTGTGATATGCATGAGAGTTCTATGGCACTGAGGAATAGCCTGGCTGTATTTTGATCTGCTCTGTCTGATGCGTCACTATTCAATATCTCAGAAGAAAGCAGCAAGGTGTGGGAGTTGCTGTAAAAAGCATATTTTAGCCAATTAAAATGATATACACTTAATGATGGAGATACTTTAAGTGTACTTATTTATTAAGCAATCAAATGGTCTGTAGCTTATGATTAGCAATGAAGCATGCTTATTATCCTGTATCTGGGCCCAGATGAACATTTTGAGAGCAAGAGCTGATTTGCAGCTTGTGTATAAAAATCAGAGGGTATGTGTTGATTATGCTAATTTTGTGATTAGGAGGTTGGAAAAATGATGACTCCCACTCATTCCTTCATGGTGGAACTGGAAGAATAAGGCATCATTATCTATAGGATGTGCATGACATGAGGAGGTTTTCAGGCTCTATGCAACAAGACCTGGTGGAGGGAAGAAGCTTCTTCAACCATGTGGTGTCTAACAGGAAAGGCACTTTCAAGTAACCAAATTCCAATACTTGTACATTGAATTCAAGTAGACAGATTTAATCTATAACTAAACTATTTTGGGTGATGTCAGACCAACAATGGCATTAGTATAGGAAACCTGTTACTGACATAAATTCCTGGAAAAGTAAACATGTATATATATATATATATATATATATATATATATATATATATATATATATATATATATATAGAGAGAGAGAGAGAGAGAGAGAGAGAGAGAGAGAGAGAGAGAGAGAGAGAGAGAGAGAGAGAGGGGCTCAGTGAATTAATTGTGGACCTTGGCAAACTAAATTTTGGTAAAATTTACAGGTGATGTGGAACAATGGTCAAGGCATTCTGTAAGAAGTAAATCTCTGGGCCATAATTTTGAGTTGAAAATTGAACTTTATATATGGCTAAATAGAGTCAGTGATGCCATCATACCCAGTCTGTGATGAAAGATCTCTTGTGGATGTTCAACAGTTGTTTTTACATGTTTTTGACAGTTGATATAAGTCATTGAATAACAAAATCCTGATACTGAAAGCATGGTAGCTAATAATTGATAAATTCTAGTATTAGGTCCAAACAATTTATTGATCTTATAATTAATATCCTTAGAAAATAACTCTTAAGAAGAGACATAAAGGTAAGGGGAGTCGTCTCTCCATGTCATAATATCTCAGGACCCTGTTATTGACATAAATTCCTAGAAAAGTAACTACTAATCGTACTTTTACAACTGACTCTATGATTGTTTCCGTAATCATTATCCAGAATCAGGAGAGAGTAAAGATGTTTACTTAACATAAGAATGTTTCTAACAGGAGCTCTTAAGCTAATTCTCTCCTTATCTATCACAGTTAATTAACAACTAATACTAGCCTCTCTAAAATTCTAGTTATATATACTACTTAAAAGATTATATAAAATGAATTCATTTTATACTAAATGATCTGAAAAGAAATTAAATGAATGCAAGTTAAACTCTTCAATTACCCCCTTTCAAAATATTCTGAACTTGTTTAGAAATATGCTGATTACAAATGTGATTACACTTTTTATACAGAGGACAGTTTACTATGATGTACTTGTAATTCAGAAAGGGCATTCCCTTACAATGTAGGATTTAAATTAATGCCCAATACCTCAAGCATTATATTTTATAAAGTTTATTATCTAACAAAATAGAACCATGTGACTAAGTTTTGTGCTCAAAAAGCCCTCTCCACCAAAGCCATGACAGAAAGACAAGAGAGGGAGAGATGGAACTCCACAGAATTTATATCCTGTCTACATCAGCACATAATGACAGGAAGAGAGTGTGGTGCTGGGAATCATAGTTTTTTTTAGGGTAATAGATTCTAATTACACAATACCTCCTGAAATCCTTTGGTAGACTAGTCTCCCCAGTGCATCATATAAACATAATATTGCAATAATTTGGGGATAAAAGGGAAAAAGAACAAAACCAGTGATTGCAAGGTGCATTGACAAAAAGCCAATTGGGGGCAGTCCCCTTTGGCATAATATTGTACATTCAAAACGAATTCATTCAACACACCACAGTTCAATTTCACTACATCCCAAAGTTCATTCTGGACCTTTTGGTACAGTGTGAGGTTTCTATAGGCATCTCCATGGTACCTTCTCCAAGCAGTTCACTTCCTGGAATCTGGGAGATAGCAAGTTTCTTATCCTAAAATTACTCTCAAACAAGAAAATGTTTATAAAACTAGAATTTTATAACAATTATACAGGATGATGCAGGATACAAACAAAATAGAATTTATAATAATGATAGATTATAATATTCAGAAGTCCAAACATTTTTTCCATTAAAATCATATTTAGATTACTGGTTTGATACAATGACTTGGCTTCCTTTTTTGATGTTCAAGATATTGTGGAAATTTTTAGTCTTCTGCAGCTTGAACAGGATGGACCCAGGAAAGAGAATTTCACTTGAAACTGAATTCCAGGCCTTGATCTGATATGATCTAAGGGAACAAACTTTTGATAGAACCCAGACTTACTCACTGGAAACAGAATCACCTGGTCTAAAATCTTTATGTGAATTTGAATCAAGTGGGTCACATCTTGGGTATCCATATTCAATCCAAACAATTTTGTCACTATCATTTCTATTTAACTCTCTATTTCCATGAATTATCGTAACAGAATCAGTTGATTTTCTACCTGACTTCAAGGAACAATTACAAAAAACATCTCAAAACAAAAGATTCAAAAAGAATGTTTGACCTGTCATGACTAACAGTTTGGGAGATATCAGTTTATATTATAGAATCACAAATATCAGGCACATATAGATGATTATCAATTTCACAAAAGTTATTTAACACTGGCAAGTTTCCCCTCCCCTCCAGGTAATAAACATTATGGATGACATTGGACTTCTTATACACAGGCAGCAACTGCTGTGAGACACCAGCAGCAACTGGGTTGAGTTTGGGAAATAAGACCTGCTATTGCTGTTGGTGACCTGAAGTAGGTTTCAGAGGTTCAGGAATCAATACTCCTCTACTTATGTCTGTGAAGATTGGATTTGCCTCTCCCCTGACTATAACAATGAAGGTACTTAGCTCTTCCTTGATTGTAAAGATTAAGTTGTAATCCCCAGTCTATTTTTAGATTTTAATCCCCAAAGTGTAAAGCACAGTACTTAAAATTGAGTATGGAGATCTACCCATTTTGGATTTTAACTACAAAAAGGTGTGAACACCTATTTCATACATTGAGTGGGAGGTCTGTGACCTACATGTGAAAGAATCGGCAGTCCTGAAATGGAGCATTGGCTGTGATTGGTAGATGTAAATTTTAGGGGAGGTGACAGAAGAGAAAAAGGTCTTTAAAAGTGGAAATAGGGGGGCAGCTGGGTGGCTCAGTGGATTGAGAGTCAGGCCTAGAGATGGGACGTCCTAGGTTCAAATCTGGCTTCAGACACTTCCCAGCTGTGTGACCCTGGGCAAGTCACTTGACCCCCATTGCCTAGCCCTTACCACTCTTCTGCCTTGGAGCCAATACACAGTATTGACTCCAAGACGGAAGGTAAGGGTTTAAAAAAAAAAAGTGGAAATAGAGACACACAGACAGACACTCAGACTTGATCATGGAACTTGATTCTGGAGGAGCTGGTGAGGGAGACCTCAGACTACTTTTCTTTTAGATGGTCACTGTGATGAGTGTAAAGGCTGACTTCCTTTCTTGCCCTTTCTGGAGGCATGAGCCTCTGGGAAAGGCCCATCATCTGGAGATTCCTTTCCCCTGGCTTGGGCCTTAGAATTGCTACCTGGATCAGAGGAAGCCATAGCTCTCTCTCTCCCTCCCCTTTCCTCTCTTCCTTAATATCTTCCCTCTATTGTAAAAATAAACTACCATACATTCCATTTTATTTTACTAATTCATTTTTGGGATTTAGAAATTAAGTCCCTGGTGACCAGTTAAATATTCAGTCCAACCATAAATTTAACATGTCCTAGATAGAGTAATTTGCAACAATCTGAGAGGTCAAGTGTGGAAATTCAAAGATTTAAAGTGTCCAAAGTTATTACAATGGACAGCACAGTAAAAGACATGAGTTAAATACTCTCACCAGTGAAGAACTTAGTTATGTTTCATAAATTGGGGTTTCTCTAATAATGTAACTTTAACCCAACTGAGCAAAAACAAATTCTAAAGTTAAATTTAAAAATTATACTAATCATTTCCCTTGTATAAAATGGATATTATTCAACATTCTCATTTTGCCCTTCTGTAGAATGAGATGCTGAAGATCTAAAAACACCTTTTTAATTCGCTTTAACTATATATGTCACAACTATAACCATGCTTAAATGGACTGGACATTTCACTCACATTAACCACTATTTAAATTTTTTTATTTCAGATTTGTTGAACTCATACATTTTCAGGATATGCTTTCTCTCCTTGTATGTGACTGAATACCAAATTAAAATACCACATTCTAGTGATGGGCTGTCTGTTTGAAGGGGCAAGATCATAGGTCATTAATTTCTAATGATTAATAAGACTCAGTATTTATCCATTTGATTGTTTTTGTATTTTTAATTCCTATATATTTCATCATTAGCCCATTTAGGATTTTTTTACTTTTAATGATAATAGAAAATTTTCCATAACAAGAGAAAAGAACAACATAGCTAAAATAAGGGAGAAATACTCCTCTGATTTTGAGTATTAATGTCAGATATAAGTTGGGAATGATACACAGCAATGTATAGAAGCTGCCAGGTATAAAAGTGAAGTGCCATTCTAGGAAATCCAACACTGATCACCCTCTCAGCTTTCCTCAGAGACAAAAACTACACTAGTAGCTCCCAGAATAAACTCCATTGGTACTATTGACATCATAGACCAATTTGTTCCATAGCATTTTTTCAATTACATTCCATAAGTTTTAACCTCAAAGGACAGTTCTCTCCAATCATGTTTGGGGTTGAATATAACTGTCTCCTGTTATTAGTTATTTACATAAAAATTATTGGATGCAATTCCTTCCTAAATTTTCCTGATATCACATTGAGAAATTAATTACATTTAGCAATTCTACATATGTAATGAATACACAATAATGTACACAAATTTAGAAAGACACTAGACAACATGTTCTGAATCTGCAAAATAACAGATGTTAACTATATAAAGCCTCACAACGAAATAAACATAACTAAGTGGAAATTTTCCTACTCTAGTTAAATCTGAGGGCTAGCTTTTTTCCTATCTGACTTTTTTATTTCTCAGGTTAAAGTAACTGCCAATCTCAAAAGGGACCTTGGTCAGAATAAGTACTACTAGAATTCACAGGGGAAAACAAGAAGACCAAATAATAAGAAATGCCAGCTTCTGTATTTGGTTCAGGGAAAAAAATCTAAAAACAGCAATGAAAAAGAAAGCAAAGAGAATGCTTAGCCATATTAACAGTCTTCTGACTTGGTGAAGTTCTCTCTATTTGGCTGTAAGATGTCCTTAAACATGTCTTTTATCACCTCTTTTAGGTTCCAGCTGTATATAGAGCAACCTTGTCTGGGGCTTTTGGCTCCTTAGGAAATGACTTGGCCAATTGGTGGTTAGGGCCCCAGGTGTTTTAAATGAGGCCTGGACAACTGGGCAAAAAAAAAGGTCAGTAAGAAATTTGTCAAATTTAACTTTAATCATTTTTTTATACCTCCTTCCAGTTTTGAGGATTAGAGCTGGTAGGCACATGAGGTCTGTTATCAGGGAATTCCCAGGAGGAAAAATACTTTCTAGCAATAGCCTGTGCAGTGGCTCCACCCAAAAAGTACCCAGACAGAGGTGAAATCTAAGAAAGAAGAAATAAAGTCAATCCACCAGAAAAAGATAGTCAGGGTTTAATAATCTTTGTATTTAACAAAAATATATTTCTATGTAATGGTTGCATTCTGGAAAATTATATTAGAAACTCCAAAAATTCATCTGTAAGGTATGGTCTTTTCTTCTCAGAAAATCAGAATCCTTAAGGATTATTAAGGAAAATGTTAAGATTACCTTTAAATTGGAAATCTTAAATTACAATGGCTACCCTTTATTAAGATCCATCCAACTTCATATGTGACAAGCTAATCAGCTAAGCTTTCAAAAAATATTTCCAAACACAAGTAAAGAATATATTGTACACAAAAATTAAGCAAATATGCACAAAAGGTCAATTAGTTATTACAAAATTAAGCCTAATTTCTCTTAAAATAAAAAATGCTGACTAATTATAACCACCCAAATATATGGAATAGATGCTTTATATGATCTAGTTTCTCGAGAGCAAATAAAAGAAAAACAACAAAATGAAGGGTTTATATAGCAGCAAAAAATGAAGTCTACCCTTAAAAATTAAAAATCTAATTGGTTCTGTTGAGTCTTACACCAAACTAAACTGCATTATATGTTTGACCTTTATTACCACATATTTTTCTCTGTCTTTTGGACAATTAAAAAATCAAGATTATAGTAAAAACCTTAATTTTCAAAGAAATACTAACAGTATTCTCTTACTGCATAATCCAAAAGAATCTAGTTTTAAAAGAAATTATTTTTAAAATTATGGTCATCAAATCAAGCATTCACTGTACAAATCAGTAAACTAAAGACCTTAATACCATGTATTTTAGAGTTCTCATAATTTTCAGCCATTAAGCATTATTTTTTTAAAAGACCTATATATCTCTAGAACTTTTTCAGTTCTTTGAAGGGACAACTCCCCTGTTTTAGGTTTCAATTCATCCTAATTTTTATTATTTTGAGGAACTACTTTGAAATCATATTCTGACATAAATTTAAGACATTTAACCCAAATTTAAAAAAAAATTTAACTTATGCCACCATGTAAAATCTCTTGTTTACTTAGCTCAATTAAAAGAACTACTACACTAAGTTGCCCATACCCTTTCAAATTTTAATCTCTTACTTATTTCCTCAAAAAAAGGGTTGTATTGGAAAAAAGACTTGTACAAAAATATTTATAGCCATGCTCCTTGTGGTGGCAAAAAATTGGAAAGTGAGAGGGTGTCCATCAATTGGGGAATGGTTGAATGAATTGTGGTATATTTTGGTGATGGAATATTATTGTGTTGAATGGAATAATGAACTTGAGGAATTCCATGTGAACTAGAAACACCTCCAGTAATTAATGCAGTGAAAGGAGCAGAACCAGGAGAATGTTGTACACAGAGACTGATACACTGTGGTACAATCAAATGTAATGGATTTCTCTACTAGCATCAATGCAATGATTCAGGACAATCCAGAGGAACTTATGAGAAAAAACATTATGCACATTCAGAGAAAGAACTGTGGTATCAGAAACTCAGAAGAAAATCAAATGATCTATCACATAGTTCAATTCAATAGGGATGTGATAGGGTTTTGATGTTAAAGGATCTCTCTACTACAAATATGAATAACACGGAAATAGGTTTTGAACAATGATATGTGATTAACCCAGTGGAACTGCTTGTTGGATTCGGGAGAGGGGATGAAAGAGCATGAATGGAGGGGAGAACATAAATCATGTAACTGTGGAAAAATATTCTAAATAATTTTTTTTAAATAGGTTGTATTGGAAGTTCAGAACCTCTGATATCAAGGTTCCAAACTCTCTTCAGAGCTATCCATCCCTATTTCTTACTATTTTACTCCACTTTCACCTGTGGCTACAAGAAAAGATTTCTTTTGCATCTACTTCACCCCAAATGCTTCTCATTTGGTCATAGGCTGAAGCCTTTTCAGTAGAAAGCCTTCTCAGTAGAAAGAACTTGGACTATTCAATTAAAATGCTCATTGTCTTTACCTTTAGTCACAATATATATTTCCCAAATATTTCTTGTCCATTTACAATAACCAGTCAAGGTTTGCAGTTTATGAAAACCAAATTAACTTTCTTATACTACACAAGTATATTAATCATGAAACCCCTATATTCTCTAGAAAATAAGTAATAGCTTAAAATTTTTAAATTATAACATTAAAACCAAGAGTTAATACCTTGAATAAAAATTTACCTCATTACTGGTATCATTAAAAAATTAACTGCCATTGATATACAATACCATGCCAAAACTGTAAAGGAAAACACTAAAATGTAATACCATGATTCCAAGACTTTTCCTCTGTCTCCTTCTGGAGATTCTGCTACCTGGATGACAAGTTCTATATTCTTAGCTTTTTAGAATTAAGTTAGTAGATTTCAAGCATTTTTGGCTAGCATTTAAACTTACAAGCTTTTAAAGTCATAGAAAAACTTCTATCTAAGAAATATATTAGACATACAATATAGACAAAGCTCAGAACAAAGTTCTCAAACTTCTATGAAAAGCTTTTGCAACCATTATGGGAGGGGGGGGGACCCTTAATTTACAACATTTTATGCCATGAGGAATTTTCTTCCTTTTAGATTGGTCTAAAGACCAATTAATTGGTCCAAATTTAGATTAAACACTTTGGGGTTTAATAACCTAGACTCCAACACTTCAGTTCAACTTCCATTCAAAGCTTCAGCCAATCATCTAAATAGATTCTTTAGCACAGTTATTTGCATCCCTCCTCTCTCCACCATCCCCTCTCCTATTTCCCAGTAGGGTAAGGGTGGGAAGGACACTTAGCTACCTTACTTCACTCACATACATACAACCAAACACAGGTACACAAAACCAAACACATATATATGAGTATGGAGGTTGCACAGCCAGGCTGAACTGAACCCCATTTTGACAGAAAGTATTTACAATTGGTTCAAGCAGCAACACCTTCAAATCTAGTTGGGGTCTCCAAATATGTCAACCTGGAAAAACACAGAACCAACAAAGCAGTTACAAAGAACATGTCTTTAATCAAGACAAGAGAGATTATGCTCCTTTGGCCACCACACAGTCATGTACATACATTCCACTACCATACCAAGCTAATCTCTGAGACTCTGGGAATAATGTTTTCAGGAAAATTGGACCCCAAATGTGAATTTCCATCAAACTAAAGAACTTGTGGTCTTATATACACTTCAGCTATGGAACACCTGGGAGTGACTCAGATAAAATGTCAGAAACTTGGAAGACAAAAGAGAACCTAAGATGTGATTATGTCTGCTAATCCTATCTAAAATCATCAAGGCATGCTTGAGGGTTTATGGTTAGGTCTGAGACAAATGGCATCTTGAAGGAGTTTCATGAAGACTGTCAGGTAAAAGGATCAATTTGAAGTTTCAGAAAACTAGGTTGTCACCAGAATATTTTACAATTTGCATTATTCTCATATCTTCCATTGACCACTTACTCTTATTGTAGAAATTTGCCATGAAAGGAAAAAGCAGGGAAAGAATTATGACAATATCAATGCTGGTTCTATTAGGCATAAGCTTATAGAGTGGCTTAATACTGTTTTACTTCAAGTAAGTGTCAGAGTTATCAATCAATCATGCAGTAACCACTATATTTCACAGAAACTCAGAAGTAATCAGATGGGAAATATTCCTATTAATAGTCAAAAGGATACCATCTCAGTTGTGCTGATTGTCCTCTCAACTTTCCCCAGATAAGAGCCTGTACCTGTAACAGTTCAGGATCACACTCCTTCTGAGTAACATGGCTTTTCTCTTATAATGAATTACCACAATGATCCAACTATACCCGAATTTAAAACTCAAAATAATATCAGTTGCAGTCCCAAAATGGCAAATGGCAAATCGCACAAATTAGCTTAGAGCTGAAAAATTTGCATTCTCTGTAATCCAATCTCATTGTTTTGAAATTCCATAACCCAAACAAGATTTTTATTTGTTTTCCAGGGCTGGTGACCTTGCCCAAAGTTAGAGATGAAGGAAAATCTGCAATTAGCTTTTCCACACAATGGTTATTCATTTCTCTTCTTTTCTCTTTTTTACAATATTTTCCAGTCCTTACTAAGTCTAACCACTCTCTACAGGATCTAACTAATAGGATTTTATCCCAAAGTATGATATTTTATTTATCTGGGGTTTCTCAGGGCCATGGGCTTGCCCCAGGTTGCCCATGAAAATTTTTCTCCTTTTTTTAAGTAGGGAAATCAGACAGTTCTTAAACTCTAATTAAGCAATTACAAAATAGAAAGGAGAAATATACCTTATAGTGAGTAAGATTCAATGTGTAAATGTTTGAATTAAAACTCTACTATGATTTAGTTCTTTCTCAATTAATCAAACATCTTTCCCCTTTCCTTGAGACAATTTAAAATTTTACTAGCACTATCTCAAACCTGTCTTTCTATAATTAACAACAGTTTCATCTTTTAGTTGTTTAACTACAAAATTGCAATGCTGGAAGTTGGAGAAATGCTCTCAATTATTTTAAACATTAATAATGGCCTAAACTTAGCATCAAAACATTCACACCTTTTAGGTTTAAACACTGTTTACTCAAGTAATGCAAATAGTTTACAATTTTCCTTGACTGCTCCACTCCTCTCATTTCTATATATATACTTAAAACTTTATGGGAGCAGCTGGGTGGCTCAGTGGATTGAGAATCAGGCCCAGAGATGGAAGGTCCTGGGTTCAAATTTGGCCACCAATACTTCCTAGCTGTGTGACCCTGAGAAAGTCTCTTGACCCCCATTTCCTAGCCCTTACCACTCTTCTCCCTTGGAACCAATGCACAGTATTGATTCAAAGATGGAAGGTAAGTGATTAACAAAGAAAAAAAAAAACTTTACTAAAACTTCACACATTCTTTTCTTCTTCATATTCAGATACTACATTCCTTGCACCTTCATCACTTAACTTTTATCATTCATCATTCAAAAAAATCTATACTCCACTAAATATTATTTTAATTGCTAATCAATAACCCAAAGAATCCAGATTCTAAACAGAATTTACCATTTACACTATATGTTAGCACTGGGTTTTATCCAATTTATGTCACATTAACTTATTCCTAGAACAAACTGATAAATTGAGATAACTTCTTATGATTAAACAAAAATCTATGACAAATGCATTTCTATCAATCACATTGATGTTTACATTCAGACAATGAAAACATTATTCATGTTCTAAAGGTATATATTTTAATAGCATTCCATATAGCATTCCAAAATAACTGATAGATGTCAAATCTTGAACTTAAAAATCTTTTCCTTTGTAATGCTAATATCTTTTATATGTAAAATAAATTGTGAGTATTTTTCTTTGACTGTGAAAATCAGTGCTTAATTGCCTCTTCCTTATATAAACACTATAATAAGTTTCTAATATTATAGGCTATTGATTTATTGCATTTAATTAAACAGCTAGTTTATTGACTTATTAGTTGCTTATGGATCTCAAAAGAAACTTTTCCTTTTCTGTGCTGATAATAGGCCTTGCTTAGTATCCAAATTACATATGATCTTAATCACATCTCTGATAAGCAGGATGGCTATCTGTTTTCAAAGTTAAAAAAATAATAATCTTATTTTAAAATACCAGAATGGAAACCACTTATAATATGTGAAACAGCTTAAATTCTTTTAAATGTTGTAGTTAATAGTATGATTCCTTATAAGTTAGATCAAAGGATTTCTGTGCTTTAGTTCATTTAAATATTTTATTTACCGAAATCTCAATTAAAAAACATTTCACAATACTAAACATAAGACTTGTTTACATAGGTATGACAAAATTTAGAAAAATTTTATGGGAAGAAGTTATAAAAGTTTCAAGGACTTTGCCTTTCACTTAACTTTTTATCATTATTTCCTCAACCTTCAAAAATACAATCTTTTCTTAACCGGTTTTATATCCATATTATAAATTCTACCATAAGAAAAAACAGTTCTTTATGGATCAGATTCATATGCATTTACTCTAAAGTTTTCTTTATCAGATTGATAAAATATATTCAACGCATAACTTAGCTTATAAAAATTTTCACTATTTTAAGTGACTTAAAACTGCTAAATTACATTAAAAACAAATTTGAATATAGTGCTGACAAAAAAAGAAATCTACACTAAGCAATGAATCATCATACTTAGGGATAGTTATTGATGACAGAAAGTAATAATTAGAGAACATAAAAATTTAATGTTAAAATATTTAACTAATAAGAATTTTTTAAAACATGAGAATAATTTGGGCATTACTTTGGAAATCTTAATTCACTTTTCTCAAGATTTCACCTCATTAATGAAATATTTCACCATATAAAATTTTTTAAATCATTTTAGTTAATACAATGTTGATAGAATTTTCATTTCACTTAAACTTTCATGATTTATTAATATTATGAATAACTTCAATGTATAAAATAAATAGTTTCAATCACTACAATACTATTATTCTTTTAGAAGGGTAGTTTAGGAAATAACACAGTTGTATTTTTGAGGTTAATATCAAGTTAGGTAGGTCAAATACAATCCCTTTTTTTACCTTTTGCCACAAATTAGAATCATTTTTATAATAAAATGTATCAGTAAAACATTTATAAAAATAAATTTAGAAGTACAGTTATATAATTACAATTTACCAGTTTTATGATCATTAATGAATATGAGATTATTGAAACTTTTACAATGAATAATATACACAGCATCTATTAACCTATTCAGTCTGATAGACAGTTTGCAAATATTGAATTGTGATTTTCACATTTAGTAATTGAAAGTTTTCTAAGTTTAGCACAATTAAGAATTAAGATGTTATTTTCAAAACAACATGGACACTCATTCTAATTTTGAAATAGATACAATTTAGAAAATCCAACTGAGAAACTAAACATTTCTCTCTTTGCTAAATAGTTTCTTATTAAAGTTATGTCTGTCCTTTGTTTCTAGTCTTTTTCAATGTAGCCAGCATTGGAAAATAAGAAAAGGACATAAAAGATTATTTCTATCATCATTATTATTATTGATACTTCTGTTTAGGCTAATCAGACCAAAATAAAAACAAGCCCAAACAATAGAATAGATTAAAGTATTTCCTTAATTTTCTTTCTCTTGTTAAGCTTTCACTGCCACTGCTATTACTTTCTCTGAGTTTCTCTTAAGGAAAAAAGAGGAATTGTAGATAAAAAATATAGCCATGTGGAATAAAAGTAGTAAATTTTAAATAAAAGCAGGTCCTTTAAATAGGGTAGATAAGAAGCCTTCAGAGGGCAGGGAAGCTCAAGTTCCAATACCCCTCCCCCATAGACTGATCAGAGAGCCTTGCTGACTAAGCTCCAAGGGTGAAGCCTACAACCACTATAGGCTACAACCTTGATAAAAGGGTGGGAAGCACAGCTCCTTTTCAGCTTCTGCTGCCAGTTAGGGAAGATCTGACCATCAATAGCATCAGCCTAACCTAGTCAATCAGCAGAGCAGAGAAGAAGCCCTTCAGGAAAGAATAGCCCAAACCTACAGATCCAGCAAATAATGAGAGGAATAAGACTATAACCAATTAAAGGGGGGGGGTGAGGGGGGAATATGAGCAAACAACAGAAAAAGAAGAAAGAAATTACAATCAACAGCTTCTCTACAGGTAATGAACAAAGAGCAAATGGAACAGAGGAGGACCAAGAAACACCAAGCAAAAATACAAAAACTCCAGTGAATTGAACACAGGTTTTGGAAGAACTCAAAATACAATTCAAAAAGCAATTAAGAGAGGCTAAGAGAACTTGGAAATGAACTTAAAAAGCAAAATAAGTCATCTGGAAACAAAATAGTGTCTTAAAATCCAAAATTAACCAGCTTGAAAATAAGGAAAAGAAGATTAAATATTAGAGGGGAAAGGATGACCAAAGAGGCATGGATGAAATTCAGTTTTTAAAAACAAGAATCCAACAACTAGAAGCAAAAGACTTCACAAGGCAGCAACAATTTATAAAACAAAATGAAAAGAATGAAAAAATTGAGGAAAATATAAAATAACTCATTCAAAAAATATCAGACCTTGAAAAAAGAGCAAGGAGAATAATTTAAGAATTATTGGAATACCAGAAGAGCATGACAAAAAGAAAAACTTGGACATAATTCTATAGGGAATTATCCAAGAAAACTGCCTTGACATTCTTGAGCAAGAGGGAACAGTGGATATTGAAAAAGTCCATAGATCACATCCTGTATTTAATTCTGAATTAACTCCCAGGAATGTTATAGTTAAATTCAAGAACTACCAGACGATGGAAAAAAACATTACAGACTACAAAGAAGAAGTTATTCAGATACCATAGAACCACAGTTAGGATGACACAACATCTGTCTCCATCTACACTGAAGGACCAAAAGACATGGAATATGATATTCCAGAAAGCAAAGGAACTGGGTCTACAACTAAGAATCAACTACCTAGCAAAACTGACTATATTCTTACAGGGGAAAGTATGGACATTCAACAAAATAGAAGAATTTCAAGAATTCGTAAAGAAAAGACCAGACCTGAACAGAAAATTTGATGTCCAAGCACAGAACTCAAGAGAATCATCAAAAGGAATAATAAAGTGGAGGAATTCCATGGAGACTGGAACAACCTCCAGGAAGTGATGCAGAGCGAAAGGAGCAGAACCAGGAAAACATTGTACACAGAGACTGATACATTGTGGTACAATCGAAGGTAATGGACTTCTCCATTAGTGGCAATGCAGTGTCCCTGAACAATCTGCAGGGATCTAAAAAACACTATCCACAAGCAGAAGATAAACTGTGGGAGTAAAAACACTGATGAAAAGCAACTGGGTGGAGGGGATATGACTGAGGAGAGACTCTAAATGAACACTCTAATGCAAATACCAACAACATGGAAATGGGTTTGAATCAAGAACACATGTGATACCCAGTGGAATTGCGTGTGGGCTATGGGAGAAGTGGTGGGAGGGAGAGGAGGGAAGAAAAGAAAATGATCTTTGTTTCCAATGAATAATGTTTGGAAATGACCAAATAAAAATAAATAAATAAATAAATTTTAAAAAAAGAACAATGTGAAATTTACTTTGGAAATTTTGCCAAATGGACAACTTTAAACTTCTTTCAAAAGCACATTACCTCTAAAACTCATGATTAACAATAGATAAGGCCCCAACCAGTCTTTTAGGAATACAAAGACCTCATTTATGATTGCTTTCTCTTAGCAAATTTGTTAAACCTTTTGCTGAGAAGGAATGACAGACTAACAAAAAGAATGTGTGTATATACTGTCAACACGGAATTTAGGAATCCCAAACTTGTTAACTAGTGAGATCTGATGAATCCCAATTTTAGATTTAGCTTGTAGATTGGAGACCCCAAAAGCTTGTACTTGTTCCCTGTTCCCATGGAATCTACCCTGAATGGAAATGATAATTCTGGTTGGGTGAGATAAGCATATGCTAAGGACATTCTTTGTTTTAGGTAATGTCCCCTATTGTATTAAAACCTTTCTCAGGAAGGTCAGACCTGGGCATGAACCATCCTTTAGTAATTTTCAAAGCAGTCCCCTTTTCTTGCACCCTAGCTTCTAGCTTGATTGCATCTTGTCAGTTTTCCTTGTAGCCATAGTGATGTAAATCATCTTTCCCTGCCCCTGGATTTCCAAAGGGTATATAGGTTCCCCAAGTTCTTTTGTTCCCAGGGGCTAGTGACCAGGGCATCTTGACTCTGTGCAGTCTTGGGAAGCAGCTCTGTTGTCGCATTAGTAGCGCTAACCCCTTTTCCCTTGATTAAAGAGTGATTTTTGACTATTTAATAGTTCTGCGTTTTTTCTAGTTGACAATACATATATAAATATATATATGTCTATATATATATATATGTATATACACACACACGTTAGAAATGTATTAGCTGAGAAACCAAAAATAAAATAAAGTCTCCAAGTCAAAAACAAATAGGTTTATCAAGAGAGGACTAGCCTCACAATAAACTGAGACTCTGGTTACCAACTGAAGACCTCAAGCCTTGGGAGGAGACCCTTTACATATGCAGTCATATAGAGGTGATATCAGTAACAAAGTGCGATCCAACTCAAGTAAATTGTCCAGTGGGTCTTGGTCCTTACAACAGCTAGTCATGCCATTGGCATAACCTCCACCTTCAGCATGAATATGAACGTACTGATTCAAGAGATATAAGCTTGAAGACAGTGTTCTAAACATTTATAAACAATAAATATATGTTAGACTGAATTAAATGTGTTCAGTACTCAAGATTGTTCAAAGCATCATGAGCTTTATAGCATCAGTGATATCCATAGAAGCATATATATATATATATATATATGTACATATATATATAATTACCAATTTTGGCCTCAAAGATGAATATAAAATAGCACCTTGGGAAAGCAGCAATAAAGTCACCCTAAAATCTATTATTATAAAGAAAAAGTCTGGGAACAAAGCTATGAGCGACTTGACTTTAATATGATGATAAGCAATTCACAAAAATGAAGGGTCTATAGACACACACAGTTAATCTGAGGCTCATCATCTTCATTGACAGATTTTTTAAAGGAAAAAAGGAATTTGTAGAGTGAGGGGCTGGAAAATTTATAAAAGTGGTTCTTGAATAAAGAAACCGAGACTTGCCAGTAAATGAAAAATCCTAAAGACTCTTTCAGACAGGACAGGATGCTGTGACCAAGGTACTTCTTGGGAATTCTTACACTCATTTATTCCACTACTGCTAACTTTCAGAATGTAGATTTGTCAGTGAAACTTTGAGGTTTTAAAAGCTTGTGAGTGAGGGAGGTCTCCCTTTAGCAAATGGCCAAAAGAATAGAGAATTAAAGGCAGGCCCTGAACTCTAATAATCTAATATCTATTCTTATTCCTACAAAGAGATATTTGTTACTTTAGTTTGTCTGCTACTAACTGAGTAGCTTATCTTTATTCTCACATGCTATAGTTTACTCAGCTAGTAGATCAATTAATATCTGAGATTATATCTTAGAATTAAATCAGTAGTTGCACGAAACAAATTAATGTGACTAGTGATAAGATTTCCAAATCAATAATCATCTTTACCACCATCAAAAAGGGAAATATTGAACACTAGGTCCATGGCATGTAGTGAGAGGATGAAAAATCCAGTGATATCAAATACTCCCAGGAGTCCAGAGAATGACTTATTTTGCCCACAGTTATGTGGTTTGGATTTTTCTGTATTTGATAAACTGCAAAGATCAAATCTACTGTGCTACTTTGCTGCTTAAAATCAATTGGGATTTTTGGAGCACAAAGTGATGTTTCACTTAACAATCCATAAATGCCTTGAGATAATATATTATTAGAGACATAGAGTAATGAAAAGCTACTATGATTCTGTTTTTTTTCTTATAGGCAATAATGCTATAGAATTTTGAAAATACTCATTCTAAAAAAATCAGATTTCTCCTTGCCTTCTTAACCTACTAATTTTAGTTGTATTTGCTTTATTAAGTAAAATTACAGTTACCTGTCTAAATATGCACTATCCTTGAATCCCAGGTACATATGCATTTTCCATAATAGAGCATAATTTATGTAATTGGAAAATGATTAAAAGCATTAGCACTGAACTGTCACAAGGAATTTGAACAACCAAACCTATCATTTATATTTATTTTCTCTACCTATATATTTTACAAATATCAACCTGTTTTTAGGTAATAGAATTTCTCTGTACTAACATATAACTGGTGTATAATTAATTAGAAAGAGAGACAATAGTGCTTAGGGTTTAGCATCAGCAAAGATGGGTTCAAGTTTCATTTCAATAATCACTTATTATAGAATAGTTACTTATTCTCTCAGTGCTCCAAACAATTATGTTATGTCCACCTTGTTCATTTGCACCAGGGAAGGCAACTTCCATGCTTCAAATTCTATACCTCAGAAACTATATATTTAGATATAAACAAAAAAAAATAAGGAATAACCAAAGATGGAAAGCATAGACAGATGTTGGGATAGATGAAAGATTAAAAAGCAGATAGATACTTAGTATATGCAAATCATTGTGATAGTTCCGTTACATGGTGTGTTATGTACTAAATAAATGTGTTCATTTGGTTCTCTGTTCTTTTTTTTTTTTTAAATATATTTTATTTGGTCATTTCCAAGCATTATTCGTTAAAGACATAGATCATTTTCTTTTCCTCCCCCCCCCCACCCCCCATAGCCGACGCGTAAGTCCACTGGGCATTAGATGTTTTCTTGATTTGAACCCATTGCTTTGTTGATAGTATTTGCATTAGAGTGTTCATTTAGAGTCTATCCTCTGTCATGTCCCCTCTACCTCTGTATTCAGGCAGTTGCTTTTTCTCGGTGTTTCCACTCCCATAGTTTATCCTTTGCTTATGAATGGTGTTTTTTTCTCCTGGGTCCCTGCAAGTTGTTCAGGGACATTACACCGCCACTAATGGAGAAGTCCATTACGTTCGATGATACCACAGTGTGTTTGTCTCTGTGTACAATGTTCTCCTGGTTCTGCTCCTCTCGCTCTGCATCACTTCCTGGAGGTTGTTCCAGTCTCCATGGAACTTCTCCACTTTGTTATTCCTTTTAGCACAATAGTACTCCATCACCAGCATATACCACAGTTTGTTCAGCCATTCCCCAATTGATGGGCATCCCCTCATTTTCCAGTTTTGGGCCACCACAAAGAGCGCAGCTATGAATATTTTTGTACAAGTCTTTGTGTCCATTATCTCTTTGGGGTACAGACCCAGCAGTGCTATGGCTGGGTCAAAGGGTAGATATTCTTTTAGCACCCTTTGGGCATAGTTCCAAATTGCCCTCCAGAATGGTTGGATCAGTTCACAGCTCCACCAGCAATGAATTAATGTCCCTACTTTGCCACATCCCCTCCAGCATTCATTACTTTCCTTTGCTGTTGTGTTAGCCAATCTGCTAGGTGTGAGGTGATACCTCAGAGTTGTTTTGATTTGCATCTCTCTGATTATAAGAGATGTAGAACACTTCTTCATGTGCTTGTTAATAGTTTTGATTTCTTTATCTGAGAACTGCCTATCCATTTCCCTTGCCCATTTATCAATTGGAGAATGGCTTGATTTTGTGTACAATTGATTTAGCTCTTTATAAATATGAGTAATTAAACCTTTGTCAGAGGTTTCTATGAAGATTTTTTCCCAATTTGTTGTTTCCCTTCTGATTTTAGTTATATTGGTTTTGTTTGTACAAAAGCTTTTTAGTTTGATGTAGTCAAAATTATTTATTTTACATTTTGTGATTCTTTCTATATCTTGCTTGGTTTTAAAGCCTTTCCCCTCCCAAAGGTCTGACATGTATACTATTCTGTGTTTACCCAATTTACTTATGGTTTCCTTCTTTATGTTTAAGTCACTCACCCATTTTGAATTTATCTTGGTGTAGGGTGTGAGGTGTTGATCTATTCCTAGTCTCTCCCACACTGTCTTCCAATTTTCCCAGCAGTTTTTATCGAATAGTGGATTTTTGTCCCAAAAGCTGGGATCTTTGGGTTTATCGTATACTGTCTTGCTGAGGTCGCTTTCCCCCAGTCTATTCCACTGATCTTCCTTTCTGTTTCTTAGCCAGTACCAAATTGTTTTGATGACTGCTGCTTTGTAATATAGTTTTAGGTCAGGGACTGCAAGGCCCCCATCATATGTGTTTTTTTTCATTATTTCCCTGGATATCCTTGATCTTTTGTTCTTCCAAATGAACTTTGTTATGGTTTTTTCTAAATCAGTGAAGAAGTATCTTGGTAGTTCAATGGGTATGGCACTAAATAGATAAATAAGTTTGGGTAGGATGGTCATTTTTATTATATTGTCTCGTCCTATCCATGAGCAGTTAATGTTTTTCCATTTGTTCAAGTCTAGTTTTAGTTGTGTGGCGAGTGTTTTGTAGTTGTGTTCATATAGTTCCTGTGTTTGTCTTGGGAGGTAGATTCCTAGGTATTTTATTTTGTCTAAGGTGATTTTGAATGGGATTTCTCTTTCTAGTTCTTGCTGCTGAGCTGTGTTGGAGATATATAGAAAAGCTGATGATTTATGTGGGTTTATTTTGTATCCTGCAACTTTGCTAAAGTTGTTGATTATTTCAATTAGCTTTTTGGTTGAATCTCTAGGATTCTTTAAGTAGACCATCATGTCATCCGCAAAGAGTGATAACTTGGTCTCCTCCTTGCCTATTTTGATGCCTTCAATTCCTTTATCTTCTCTAATTGCTACTGCTAGTGTTTCTAGTACAATGTCAAATAGTAGAGGTGATAATGGGCATCCTTGTTTCACTCCTGATCTTATTGGGAATGCATCTAGTTTATCCCCATTGCAGATGATATTAGCTGTTGGTTTTAGATATATACTGTTTATTATTTTTAGGAATGACCCTTCTATTCCTATGCTTTCTAGTGTTTTTAATAGGAATGGGTGTTGTATTTTATCAAAGGCTTTTTCTGCATCTATTGAGATAATCATGTGATTCTTGCTAGTTTGCTTGTTGATGTGGTCAATTATGTGGATGGTTTTCCTAATGTTGAACCAGCCCTGCATCCCTGGTATGAATCCTACTTGATCATGGTGAATGATCCTTCTGATCACTTGCTGGAGTCTTTTTGCTAGTATCCTATTTAAGATTTTTGCATCTATATTCATTAGGGAGATTGGCCTATAGTTTTCTTTCTCTGTTTTTGACCTGCCTGGTTTTGGAATCAGTACCATGTTTGTGTCGTAAAAGGAGTTTGGTAGAATTCCCTCTTTGCTTATTATGTCAAATAGTTTGTATAGTATTGGGATTAACTGTTCTCTGAATGTTTGATAGAATTCACAGGTGAATCCATCAGGCCCTGGGGACTTTTTCTTAGGAAGTTCTTTGATGGCTTGTTGGATTTCAATTTCTGATATGGGATTATTTAGGAATTCTATTTCCTCTTCTGTTAGTCTAGGCAGTTTGTATTTTTGTATATATTCATCCATTTCTCCTAAATTGGTGTATTTATTGCCATATAATTGGGCAAAGTAATTTCTAATGATTGCCTTAATTTCCTCCTCATTGGAGGTGCTGTCCCCCTTTTCATCTTTAATGCTGTGAATTTGCTTTTCTTCCTTCCTTTTTTTAACTAGACTGACCAGTACCTTGTCTATTTTGTTTATTTTTTCAAAGTACCAGCTTCTTGTCTCATTTATTAAATCAATAGTTCTATCACTTTCGATTTTATTAATTTCTCCCTTAATTTTTAGGATTTCTAATTTGGTTTTCTGCTGGGGGTTTTTAATTTGATCGCTTTCCAGTTTTTTCAATTGCATTTCCAATTGATTGATCTCTGCTCTCCCTTGTTTGTTAATATAAGCATTCAGGGATATGAATTTACCTCTGATTACCGCTTTGGCTGCATCCCAAAAGGTTTGAAAGGATGTTTCGCCATTGTCATTTTCCTCGATGAAATTATTAATTGTTTCTATGATTTCTTCTTTAACTAAACGGTTTTGGAGTATCATATTGTTTAATTTCCAATTGGTTTTAGATTTGGTTTTCCATGTACCATTACTAATCATTATTTTTATTGCCTTGTGATCTGAGAAGGCTGCATTCATTATTTCTGCTTTTCTGCATTTGTGTGCTATGTTTCTGTGACCTAATGTATGGTCAATTTTTGTGAATGTGCCATGTGGTGCTGAGAAGAAGGTGTATTCCTTTTTATCCCTATTTATTTTTCTCCATATGTCTATTAATTCTAATTTTTCTAAGATTTCATTCACTTCTTTTACCTCTTTCTTATTTATTTTTTGATTTGATTTATCTAAATTTGATAATGGTTGGTTTAAGTCTCCCACTAGTATGGTTTTATTGTCTATTTCTTCCTTCAATTCTCCTAGTTTCTCCATTAGAAATTTGGGTGCTATATTATTTGGTGCATACATATTGATTAGTGATATTTCCTCATTGTCTATAGTCCCTTTTAACAAAATATAATTACCTTCCCTATCCCTTTTGATCAGGTCTATTTTTGCATTGGCTTTATCAGATATCATGATTACCACTCCTGCCTTCTTTCTATCAGTTGAAGCCCAGAAGGTCTTACTCCATCCTTTAATTCTGACCTTGTGGGTGTCAACCCGCCTCATGTGTGTTTCTTGAAGACAACATATGGTAGGGTTTTGGATTCTAATCCATTCTGCTATTCGTCTACGTTTTATGGGTGAGTTCATCCCATTCACGTTCAAAGTTATGATTGTCATTTGTGGACTCCCTGGCATTTTGATTGCCTTCCCTAATTCTAACCTTTTCTTCTTCGGCTCTACCTTTTAGTCCAGTGATTTACTTTGAAACAGTCCCCCTTGTCCCCTCCCTTGATGTTTCCCTTTTTAGTCCCTCCCTTTTTGTTCCCTCCCCCTCCCCCCTCTCTTTCCCTCCCTTTTTGTTCTCCCTCTCCCCCTCCCCCCCTTGGTTTTCCCTTCTCCTTACCCTTGTTGGGTAAGATAGAATTCAAGATCCCAATGGATCTGGATGTTTTTCCCTCTCAGAGCTGATTTCCCTGAGATTGAGGTTTAAGTACCCCCCCCTCTCTTCCTCTCCTTCTTATAGGAGTTTTCTTCCCCTCCCCTTCCCATGTGAATCTTTGTGTGAGAATGATTATTCTATTCTTTACCCCCTATTTATACATTACATTTTCCCCACATGTTAGTATACATAGGTTGATATAAATGTAGTCCTTATAGAAGAGAGTTTGAGTAAAAGAAGAAGATAACATTTTCCCCTTTCCTTAATATTTACCTTTTCAGGTATTCCTTGCTCTTTGATTTTCGGTATCAAACTTTCCACAGAGCTCTGGTCTTTTCTTTGCAAAAAGTTGGAAGTCTTCTATTTTGTTGAATGTCCATACTTTCCCTTGGAAGTATATAGTCAGTTTTGCTGGGTAGCTGATTCTTGGTTGGAGACCCAGCTCTCTTGCCTTTCTGAAGATCATGTTCCATGCCTTACGATCATTCAGAGTAGAACTTGCAAGGTCTTGGGTGACCCTGATTGGCATTCCTTTATATCTAAATTGTCTTTTTCTGGCTTCCTGTAGGATTTTTTCTTTTGTTTGATAGCTTTGGAATTTGGCAATTACATTCCTGGGAGTTGTCTTTTGGGGGTTTAGTGTAGAAGGTGTTCTGTGAGCTCTGTCAGTGGCTGTATTGCCCCCTTGTTCTAGAATCTCTGGGCAATTTTCTTTGATTATATCTTGTATCACCATGTCCAGTTTGGTGTTTATTTCTGGCTTATCTGGGAGTCCAATTATTCTTAAATTATCCCTTCTCCCCCTATTTTCCAGATCTATCACCTTGTCGGTGAGATATTTTATGTTCTCTTCTAATTTCTTGGTATTTTGGCTTTGCTTTATTGATTCTTGCTCTTTTACACGATCGTTGTCTTCCAGCTGCCTGATTCTGGCCTTTAAAGCCTGGTTTTCTTTTACAGTTTGGTCAAACTGGTTTTGTAGATGCGTGAATTTCTTTTGCATTATTTCCAACTTTTCCTCCCAGAAGGCTTCCATCTTTTTGGTCATTTCTGATTCAAATTCTTCATAGGTTTGTGGAGAGTTTCCATTTCCTTTGGAAGGTTTTGGAGCATTTTCTTTTATATTATCTTCTGTCTGCTCTGTATTTTGTATTTTGGCTCCATAGAATGTGTCCAAAGTCGCCCCTTTCTTCTTATTTTTCTTGGTATTTTGGGGCTTCTGTGGTTCTGTGGAGTTTGCCATTTCTGAATGTGGAGGATTAGTTTTTCTTGTCTCTTTCTGGTGTTCAGAGGCTTTAGTCCTGGGCAGATAGTTCTATGAGCTTTCCCTGGGTTAAACTGAATATGCCTCACTGGAACTGGAATGGAAGGGTCGGACCACGAGGCCACACTCTCCCCCCTGCTCGCTTTCCGGAAGTTGCCTTCAGAATCGCTGGCCGTGAGGCTGTTTCGTAGGCCTGCGGGGGGATGGGCTGCAGCTTTCCCAAGCTCTAGGGCAAGGACTTTCACTGAGACTTGGATAGCAGGATCCAGCCCGTGAGGCTGTCTTGCTCGCCCTGAGGGTTGCTGTTGTTTTGACCAGCTCTCTGCAGCGGAAGCCCCAGGCAGTAACTTTCACCGGGACTGTAGAAGGCCCTGAGGGTTCTGCTCTCTGAGCCCGGCCGGGCTGCGGCTTCCGGGAGCCTTGGACTCTGCGCTCCTACCCCTGAGGTCCGAGTGATCTCGGGTTCTGGCTTTTAAGGGGAGCCGTACCTTTTGATCCGGGTCCAGGTCCAGGAGGAGGGTTCCCAGGGTCTGTGCTGTTGATCGTTTTGAATTTCGGCGCCTTAGGAGCTTATCGTTTGAGATGGGTCGGGAAGGGTTTTTAGGAGATCTGAGCTTTAGCTTTCTCTAAGCCGCCATCTTCGGGAAGTCCATCTGGTTCTCTGTTCTTGAAAGGAAGAATAAATAGCATTTCAGTAGTTTTACTTAAGGGAACTGTCTGGATTAAGCATATTGGGAAATTTTTGTGGTAGGATGATACACATAATTTTAAAGGTAGTGAAAAGTGAATAAAGGTTAAATATATTTTCCTGGTTTTTAGAACCACTTCTAGGAAAGATGTTTTTCTTCAGCAGATGAATCAAAATTCAGGTAGCATAAAAGAAAAGCTATGGGACAGGTATGGTAGAGATTTCTTACCTGGAAAAATGGTATATAAAAAGTGATTTACAGACTTCTAATTATTGTTATTGGTTTGGGGCCATTAAAATATGCATTGCAAACCTCAATAATCTGGGTACACAATAATGATTAGTACTTTAATTAATTTGGTTCTATGAAGTTGATAAAAATATTCTTCGTGCAAAATTTTGGCAACTAACTGTGACTAAGGACTCATCAACCTCTTTAGCCCTGAATACTATCAGCCTGGCTAAACAATACCTGTGGATACTACTAATAAGCCCAAAAACCTAGAGTTTAGCAAAGGTAAGAAAATGAGATAACAGAAGTCAGAGGAATACTCCTCAGTGCTCAAACAGCTCTGGAATCTCAATCAAGTTAGGCAGCAAACACAAACACATGTATGAGAGAAAAGAGTGAGTTGTCTAAGAGATAAAAGGGAATCTTTTTTTTTTTGTGGGGGAGAGAGTTGTCACATTGGTTACCACATATTAGGAAGGACATCAACACTCTATAATAAGTCCAGAAAAGACTGCCAGGAAGACAAGAGAACTGGAAACCAAACTCAAAAAATTGATTGAAGGGTCTGGCTATGTTTATCCTTTAGAAGAAAAGATTTAGTAAGTACATGATTTCTATTTCCAAATACATGAAGGACTGTCTTTGGGAAGATAAATTAAACTTTTTCTACTTCATCCCATAGGGTGGAATTAGGAATTAAGAGGAAGAATCAAAGAGAGAAAGATTTAACATCACGTAAGGACAAATATTGTAGGAATTAGCATTGTCCAGAAGAATTATGGGATGCCTCTGGTCCCTTTAAGCTTTTAAGTGAAGTTAGATGATCACTTGTCAGATATGATACAGAGGGAATTTTTGTTTAGCTAAGAGTTGAACTAGAGTTGTCCTCTGAAAGTCTTTCCAACTTGGAAATTTTGTGATTCTGTGAATTTTAGGTTAGTGCAAAGAACATATGAGATCTATAGAGAGATATGACAAACAAACAAGTCAGTTACCTCTGAGCAGTCCAGACATTGCTACTCTGTTTGACATTAGTTTTATCAAGAGGCCTCAAGTCAGAATCATGGAAGATCTTTATTTTCTTTATGTGGAGTAAGGGTGTCCAAGTTCAGAATTATGACAGTCACATATTGACCTTACTCTATTGATCTGTACCTTAAAAATTACCCTGAAGGCAGTTTCTGGCTACCTCTGCTTTAAAAAAATAGAAAGAACATGAAAAATCAACGATATTCTTGTTAAACATAGACACAGATTCGTATCTACATTTTTTTTTGTAATACATAGAAGTTTCCCCAAACAAAGAGATGGACTGTGTCTTTTGTTTAGATCCAAGCTGTGATTTTTATCAATAAAGGGTGTGAAAACCATTCCATCAAATGTTTTGCTTTATTTCACAATTTTAAAAAACACAATGCTAACCTAGAACTATTGGCTCTTCTCTTCAAGATTATGTTCTTATATGAAAGAGGTTATGTCTTTGTCTCTACATCATAGCACAATGCCATATGCTTATAAATAACCTAGCTCTGTAGTCAAGATCCTGGGTTCACCTACTATTCCTTTTTTATTTTAATTTCTTTCCAGATTAGATGTTGATACAATTATCAGCAACTGATTTTGAAATTCTGTGATCTATGTTCAGTTCTCTCCCTCTTTCCCAAGTCTCCCATTTCCTTAGGAGGAAAAGTAATATGATATAGATTGTACACATATTGTCATACAATAGATAATCCCATGTTTATCATGTTGTGAAAGAAGAACAATATCACGTAAACTAGAAAAAAAGTCTGTGGAGGAAATATGGTATACTTCAATTTGCATTCAAACTGTCAGTTCCTTCTCTAGTGATGAATAGCTTTTTTCTGTCATGAGCCTCTTGGAGCTGTGATGGATCCTTGAATTTCTTATGTGTGGGTTGAAGTTAATATATTATTCTCAATGTGTTAGTATAGCAATAGAAGCAGATCAATATCCCTGGAAAACTCCAACCCCCCCTAGAAATTAATGAAACTAGGAGCCCATTTAGGGAAGATATTGAAGGGTCCTGTTTCTGCCATGGAGTTATGAAGGACCTTTTGACTAAAATGGGACAGAGACAAGCCCCTCCCAACAAAGTGTATAGAAACACACGTGTATACACACACACACACACACACACACACACACACACACACTTCTACTTTTAAAATAAGCATTAGTTTATAGTTTCGTGCTCTCTTTCCTTTTTAGCAGCAGTTGTATCCTCAAATGAAGTACCCTTGTAACTCTAGCAATGAGAAGAGGTTTTCCCCTTTGGAAGGGGAAAATGGTGATTCCTCTAAATAAGGGGAAGATAGACTCACTTCTGAAGTGCTTAGAAATAAATCCCTGTTTTGAAGCCAGAACTGTTCAACCATGGATAAGATCTTATCTTAAGTAGTCTGCTAGCTTTCTCCCTTTCCCCCTTCCCAAGGACCCTCCTAGCTCTTAACTGCACCTCTTGAAATAAGAACACCTTTCCCCTGCTATTTTGTCATTAATTCCAAGCTTCAGTTCAACTGAAGGTGCCTGAAAGTCAACACCCCATCTCCAAAACTCATGACCCAGATTCTTCTTGAGTAAAGAATAACTCCCTTCCTCCTTTATCCTACTAATACCAGACAATGGCATCATTTGTCCTGAGTTCAAATACTTTGTAGAAGAAATGTTTGGACCCTGAACCTTTAACTGTTCCTAAATTATTAATTTGAAGGATATTCCCCAGGAATCCAGGTTGTAAGGCAGGATAATTGTCTCAAAATAAGATGAAACATTTTGTAATGGCTTTATATGCACTGTATTGGCTCTTGCCTATAAATTAGAATCAATTTTCTCTCTATGTAAGAATTCATCTCTCCAAGAAATGTCATGATGTGTTTTTTTCCCTTCCCCTCTCCAATAAAGTCAGCATTTTCTGTCTGCATCCTATCATGACTCATGTCTGCTCATTAGAATAATTTTGGGGGTGCATATCTCCCAAGAACCACTCTACACACATAATAAGTCATTCATGATGTTGATCATCAGACACTATTGTTACTCTGTACAACATTCTCATGGTTCTGCTCATTTCACTTTGCATCAATTCATATAAATCTTGCCTGTTTTTTTTTTTTCTGATTGATGGCACTACTGTATTCCATTACAAGCATATACCACAAGTTTTTGGCCATTCTCCAATTGATGGGCATCTTTTCAGTTTCCAGTTCTTTGCTACCACAAAAAGAGCTGCTATAAATATTTTTTTACAAGAAGGTATTTTCCCCATCTTTGATCTTTATGAGATACTGACCCAGTATTGTATGGTTGATGATCAAAAGGTTTGCACAATTGGATGAGGTGGCATCTCAAAGTTGTTTTATTTTACATTTCTTTAAATAATACTGAGTTGGAACATTTTTTATTACTAAAGATAGTTTTAATTTCTTCAGTGAAAATTATCTCTTCATATCCTTTGACAGTTTGTCAATTAGGGAATACTTTGAATTCTTATAAATTTGTATTCTTTATATATTTAGGAAATTATACCTTTGTCAGAGACACTTTCTATATCACTTCCTATTTCTAATACTTATTACCTATGTGACCTTAGGACAGATCACTTAACCTCTATAGACCTTGGTTTTCTCACTTTTAACATGAAAGATTTGGACTAGGTGACTCCTCAGATCTCTTCCTACTAAGAAACTGAGTGATGGATCTGTGGATTCATTGATTTATGTGTTCATTCCAGTAGTGTAGTTTCCAAGCTATTTATGTTTGGACCTATGTATTATTGGTTTTTAGTAAAATGAATAATTGATTCACTCAATAATATTGAATGGTTTTCATACTATCTCAGTTGGTTTCACGTTTATTATTATTACTATTATAATAATTGTTTAGATCAAAGTTAAAGATAACTTAAAACTAGATCTTCTGTTCCTATTATGCTTTGCATTACCTGCCAAGTTTTCTTCTGATATAAAATAAAATAGAGTTCATGCTGTATATACAGAGCCAAGTGTTCAATGAAATATATAATGATTAAGTGACATATTTAATAAAACAAGAGTATGCATGTGAGTTTCTCTTCCTTAAATTTTCTCATTATAATATGATCAAGAATGTACAAGCCTCCCTTAGAGAACAGTCTGAGTCATTAGTGATAATGTGTGCCAGGCTGTCATGTTACCTTCTAGTAGTCACCCTTTCCATTTGAAATACGAATATGAGGACATTTTCCTCACAAATTTGTATCCAGCCACCTCTAGAGATGCCATCTGTTTCCCAAATACCATTACTCATAGCTTCTTTCCTCTCCTCTCCAATTTTCAGTACCATTATTTGAAACTCAAAGGCTCCATGAAAGTGAAATAGAAGCAATATCCCCAATGAGATAGCTGAGGCCTTGTTGCCCTTTAATGACCACATGCAATACAATATGGCTACTGAGCTAAATCCTGCTAAAATAACTGACAAGTTATACAAAATCCTTTACCTATATTTTCTCATTCATTCCACACAACAGTCCTGAAAGAAAAGTGTGGGTATCACCATAATTTACAAATGTTGAAATGAGTCTCAGAGATGTTGTTACTTGCCCCTGGTCACATAATTAGCAAATGTCAGAGGAGTGATTCAGACAGCATGATAAATTTGTTGATGGAAAGATAACTTTCAGTCATCAACTGAACAAGAAGGGAAGAGATTTAGGGAAAACAGTGTGGAAGAGTTGATTTGAACTTAAAGAAAAGGAGATTTCAACAAAGATGAAAAGAACAAAAAGAAGTTCATTTGAGGAGAAACAGGAAGTATCAAAGGCACAGAGATGAAAGATGGTGGAATAGGACAGAGAGGACAATGTATGAAATTTCCTAGACTACTTCTATAGATAGGATCAGTGTTGCATTAAGTTGTATTAAGCAGGCAGTGGAAAATCATCTAAGGCTTAACATTGAATTTTATATGAAGCAATATTTAAAGAGACTAGTTCAGAAACAGCATAAAAGAAGAATTGTAAATGGGATATACTGCTATGTGGAAGAACAATAAGAAAATTACAATGGTCAATGAAAGTGAAAAGAAGGACCTGAACTAGGATAGTGGTAGTGACAGAGGAAAAGAGAGGGATGGATGTAAAAGAGATTGTGCCAGTACTATCAACTGATTAGATAGATATAAGGGAAAGGAAAAGAAAGAGTCAAAGATGACTTGAACATAGATTTAAAACTCAAAATAACTTTAGAAGTTATCAAGTAAACCTCTTTCATTTGATAAATTAACTGATATCCAAAAAATGAAGGGATTGCCCAGGGTCATATATAGTCATTGAAAGAGCAAAGATTAGACAGTAAGCTCTCACTCTCTAAATCCAATGTTCTTTTCTATTATGCCATATTGCCTTTCTAGGCCATTAATCTGGATGACGAGAACTTATTCAGGGATCTCTATTTTGTTTACCTACTTTCATTATACTCTTCTCTCTAAAATTGTAAACTATAGTTTTTTTTTTTCAGCTGAGAAGGAAGTGTTTTTCAGTTTTTTTCTGTTTTGTTGAGAGTTTATCTTTGTCTTGATTTGCTTACAATAGAAAGTTTCTAACAATGACTCAAAATACATTGGAGAGCAGGGGAGGTGAAGGAAATTAGTGCTTTTTTTTCTTTCTCTTCTCAAGAGTTTTACTGTTGCCTTGGCAGGTTAACTTCTTGAAGATCAGCTAAAATTCTCTAATCTCTGTTATGATTAAAATTGAGAGACTGGCTGTGGGTTTTATTATTTTATTAGTCAGAAAGGAAAGGATGAGCCTCTATTTTGTTGACTAAAGTTAAAACCTCCTTATAACAGGAACCACCTTGTGCATCTGATATATCTCTGTTTTGGAAGCTACCAGACCCTCCTTCTTCCACTATGGTGCACACTGATGTTCAGACTGGATGTGCAGGGGACTCCAAACATGCAGGCTATCACAAGAGGATGATGTCACATTTGAGATATCAAAGTGGTGGAAGGTTAATTTCCTCACACATCTCATGAACGCCTCAAGAAATACTCTACATATCTTTTTAAAGGGTTAAAATGATTCTATTAAGACAGTCCTCTTTATCTTATTTTTCTTATTACTTCACTTAACCCTTTGTCTTTAAGTCTCTTGAATGAGTTAAATTGCCAGTATCCCACAAACATCACAGAATATAAGCAAAACTGAAAACATTCAATATTTCATAGCTGCTTAAAGAGATGGTAATACTTTTTCTAATCTCTATAATAAGGACTATTGATCCCAAAATTAAAAGCTTAAGTAAAGGATGTTTTAGAAAGGAGGTTGGAATTTGGATTAGCTGATTGGATTAGGCATCTAATGTTTGCTACCAGGTACACTTACACAAGGAAGTACTAACAGTTGGTACAATTCCTTAACAAAACCTGACTGTGAAAATCATGTTGTGCAAAGATGAACTGTAGTTTTCCAAGGATAAGCCAATGGAAAACAAGTTCTGGTGAATTCTATCAAGCTATAATGGCCCAACAAGAGAGACTTTCTTATTTGTTCTCCTTAACTCCATTTGGGCTTGGTAGTCAAAACAAACAATATGGCTGTTTGCACCAATTAGATAAACTGAGAATCACTAGCCACAAACCTTCCAAAAAGATGAAGGACCACCAGGACTTGCTATTTATCCTGCCACACACTCTGTAGTCAAGAGATACCAGCTAGTTGCTTTTTCTTGAACACAATACTCTATCTGCATACCTTGTTTGGAATGTTCTTCCTTCTCACATACACTTCTTGATATTTGGTGTGAAGGTAGTATTAATTTTCCCTTTGTCTACTTTTGAACTAATCAACAGAAGCAAACAGACCCCTACTTAACCCTAAAGTAAGGCAAGTCCACAAACTACTTACTACAGATGTTTATACCCCCAAAAGCAAAGACACACCCACTTAACACCTAAGTAGGAGAGGTCCACAAGTCACTTGCAAAAGTGGGTGATAACTCAGAAGTGACTGACTGTCCCTTGGGCAGTGCTAAGCTAAGCAAATTTAAAGACTGCAATTGGTCCTCATAAAGTGGAAGAAGGGACAGGAAATGACATGGAAAAAGCACTATAAAAGCCCTAAACTTCCTATCCCAACTCATTTTCTTCTTTGTACTTGACATTGGAGGAACTTTGGCATGGAACCTCAGCTTGGATTCTGACTCTTGGACTGCTTTTGGTAAGACTGTTCTTGGATCTTTCCTTTGGATTACAACATGGGTTAGTGAAAAGGCTGACCCCTTTCCTGGCTTCTGTAGAGATTAGTTTCCAGAGAGGCCTTCCCATCTTGGGGAGACCACATGGTTATTCACCACCAGGTCCTCCAGCTAAACAGCCCTCTGACCAAGGGCCCTCCAGTGGAAAATTAATTAGCCTAGCTTGAGTTGAGCTAGGCACCAAAGAAACATTAGAATAAACTAGACTGCTTACTCTCTCCTCTTTCACATTACTTTACTCTTTCTCTCTATTTTGTAAATAAAGCTGCTAAATAAAAAGTCATTTTGACTTGAGTTATAATATTGGCAACCACATTCTCTTATATTTAGTCCAACCATAAATTTTAATCCCTACAATGGCTTATTTTAAGACTCGATAAAATCCTACTTTCTGCAGAAATCCTTCCAAGCTTCTCCTCTCTCTTGAACCTTTTCCTCTATGCTTTATTGTTATTATTATTGTTATTGAGTCATTTCAGTCATTGGAGTTGTCCTGACTACCAGTCATTCCCCAACTGATAAAAGGTAAAAGGATAGAATAGGCGATTTTCAGATGAAGAATTCCAAACTATCTATAGTCATATAAAATGCTCTAAATCACTATTGATTAGAGAAATACAAATTAAAACAATTATGAGGTACCACTCTATCACTATTGGATTTGTATTATGACAGAAAAAAATGTTGGAGGAAATGTAGAAAAATTGGGACACTAATGCAGAGCTGATAGAGTTGGAAAGGCTATAAAACTACATGTGCCCTATGGCCCCCAAATACCACTACTAAGAACATATCCCAAAGAGATTTTAAAAAATTAAAAAGGAAAAGAACCTAAATGTACACAAATATTTATAGCAGCTCTTTTTGTGGTGGCAAAAGAATTAGAAATTGAGGGCGTACCCATCAATTGGGGAATAACTGAACAAGATGTCATATGTAATTGCAATGGAATATTATTGTATTATAAGAAATGACAGGCTAGATGCTTTCAGAAAACCCTGGAAAGGCTTATATGATCTGATGCAAAGTGAAATGAGCAGGAGAACATGAGTCACACAGTAATAGCAATATTATTTGATGATCAACTGAAAGACCTAGTTATTCTCAGCAATAAAATAATCTAAGACAATTCTGAAAAACTTATGATTAAAAAAACTATCCTCCTCTAGAAAAGAACTGATGGCATCTGAATACAGATTGCAGTATACTTTTATAATTTTTATTGCTTTGTTTTTTTCTTTTGTATTTGTTGCCTTTTACAATATGACTAAAATTGAAATAAGTTTTTCATGACTCACATCTATTCTATATCAAATTGATTACCTTATTAAAGAGAGGAGGGACGAGAGAGAATTTGGAAATCAAAATTTTAAAAAATAAATGTCAAATATTCTTTTTCATGTAATTGAGAAAATTATAGTCTTTTTAAAAAGAATCAGAGTTTTTATGTGACCTTTAAGCATTAATTTAGTTATTGGTACTATAATCCTTATCCAATGACCAATAAATGCACATATTATACTGAAATAAATTAATTGTGTCAACACTGGAATCCTTTCTTGGAAAAGCAAAGAAAATACTAAAGGAAGTGTGACAAATAAAAGAGTTGTTGCCTTAAACTGTGACCACAGAAATATGGTTTCAAATAAAAAAATATAGTGGTCACAGGGAAAATTCCCAAATATGAAATATACCCAAGTCAGCTGGTTTTTATGGAGATTTTAATTAATACAAATAAGGAATTAATGAAAGAGAGAGAGTAAGAGGAAACAATGAGAAAAGGGCTAGGCTAGCCCAGGCCAGCTTAGGCCAAAGCCCTAAGAGAGAGATCAGTCAGTCTTTATCCACTCACCACAAGATTTGTCCCAAGCAAGATTCTAGTGTTCAGAGAGACCCACCAGTTCAGCTCCTGAGCTCCACTTGAGCTTCCAAGGTTGAATTTTTTCCAGAGGCCTTCTGATTCTCCTTTTAAAGAGAATTTTCTCCTATGTCATCTCCCCTAAGTTCTCACATCTACCAATCACAGTAGATGTTTTCACAGGACTAACCATTCTTAATTCACACCTGAGTAGACTAAACTTTTGAGTAATTTCACACATGAGTAGACTAAAACATCACACCTCTGGCTAAGCTTGCTTGAACCTTTAGTGATTGAGTTGACCTTCATAGGTACTTAGCACCTTTTTGTATTAGATCTAAAAATAGACTTAGCTTAAGTTTTTTAGCTTTACTTTAAGTATGAGTTAAGTACTTTTTCATTGTTCAGTAAGTAGTTTTACAACTTTATCTTCCCCTAAAGTATGCTTAACTATGGGTGGAGTAGAGTTCTCACATTCCTGATCAAGTACCTTCATTGTTTAAAATGGTGAATGGTCTTAACCAAATCTTCTGAAGTAGGGTCTGAGAATTTTTAAGATTCACAGAAGTAATATTCAAATGAAAGAATTGCTTATAGCTGGGTTGACAAAGGCATAGTATGAGTTTAGGGGCCACATGGAGGGGGCTGCTCCATTCCTCCTCTCCAGAATACCTGGGGCTTTTTTTGCACGTATTGACCCTCGGTCCAACTGCCCAATGTGAGCACTTCCTTTTCTTTCTGTCTGGGGTAACATGGGAGGGAGGATCATAGACATCTTGAAGTTGCAGTTTAGGCATAGGATCTCAAAACCCTTCACCAGTGCTGGGCTATAGGTTCTCCTTGAACAAACAAATGAGGAGTTGGTGGAAAATAACAAAACCAAAAAGTTTCATGGGATTTTGGGTCATCTTATAGTGTAATGCTCATAATACTATTTTCAAAAAAGTAACCATGAAAACTTGGCAGCATATACCATTTCTAAGAAGTAATCAAAAAGTTTTGATTACATTAAATTAAAAAGGTTTTGTACAAACAAAACCAATGCAACCAAAATAAGAAGGGAAGCAAAAATTGGGGAAAAAATCTTCATAACAAAAACTCTGACAATGGCCTAATTACACAAATGTATAAAGAGCTAAGTCAATTATACAAAAAATCAAGCCATTCCCCAATTGGGCAAGGGACATGAATAGGCAATTTTCAGATAAAGAAATCAAAACTACTAATAATCATATGAAAGAGTGTTCTAAATCTTTTATAATCAGAGAAATGCAAATCAAAACAACTCTGAGGTACCACCTCACACCTAACAGATTGGCTAACATGACAGAAAAGGAAAGTAATGAATGTTGGAGGGGATGTGGCAAAATTGGGACATTAGTGTATTGCTGATGGAGTTGTGAATTGATCCAGTCATTCTGGAGAGCAATTTGGAACTATGTCCAAAGGGTGCTAAAAGACTGCCTGCTCTTTTATCTAGTCATAGCACTATTGGGTTTATACGCCAAAGAGATAATAAGGAAAAAACGTATATAAGAATATTGATAGCTGCTCTCTTTGTGGTAGCAAAAAAAAAATTGGAAAATGAGGGGATGCCCTTTAATTAGGGAATGGCTGAACAAATTGTGGTATATAATGGTGATGGAATACTGTTGTGCCCAAAGGAATAATGAACTGGAGGAATTTCGTGGGAACTGGAAGAACCTCCAGGAAGTGATGCAGAGTGAAAGGAGAAGAACCAGGAGAACATTGTACACAGAAACTGATACACTATGGTACAAGTGAATGCAATGGATTCCTCTATTATTAGCAATGCAATGGTCCGGAACAATCCAGAGGGATTTATGAAAAAGAACACTGTTCACATTCAGAGGAAAAACTGTGGAAATAGAAACACAGAAGAAAAACGACTGCTTGACCACATGGGTCAATGGGGGTATGATTGGGGATTCTGACAAGGAATTCAGCTATGTAATTCCTAAATGAAACTCAAGTCAGCAGTCAACCTTTTATGGAGGTTTTAATTACAAACAGGAGGAAGAAATGTATTAAAGAGAGAGAGAGAGAGAGAGAGAGAGAGAGAGAGAGAGAGAGAGAGAGAGAGAGAGAGGGAGGGAGAGAAAGGGGAGAGAAGGGAATAGGGCTTAAATACCCCCTCTGTTTAGGCTGGGCCAAAAGGCTCAAGCCCTTAGATAGCTGAGGCAAAGAAAAGAGATCAGTCCCTATCACGTGACCAAAATGGAGAAACAGTCTCAGGGGCCTCCACCTCCACCCTCCTTCAGAGCAAAACTTCTCAGAGCACAACCTCTCAGAGCAAAACCTCTCCCACCCCCCCAGTCCTCAGATCCCGCTATCTTTAAGGAAACCATCTAAGTTCCCTCCCCTCAGTTCTCACATCTACCAATCACTGTCCATGTCTTCCCTGTGCCAATGGTGGCTCTAGCTTAACCCAGGACTGCCCAGAGGTCTGTGGCTTTGCACATGTCTGTTGAAGGTCATATTCTCAAATAATTAAATCTTGATCCTTTGCTGCAGCCCTTCCTAAATCCTTTTACTCTGAGTAGGGTGGAGATTGTATTTTCCAAGACCTGGTTCTGTCATTCCAAGTATCTCTATTGTATTAATTCTAAAATCAATCATGACTCAAAGAACTTCCTGTTCTATGCTTAAGCATAGGTCAAAGCCCTTTCCATTGTTCAGCAAAAGGTTTCTGTCCTAAAGCAGTCCCAAGTAGGGAGGAGAAGGATCCTCCCATGCCAAGGGGGTTCACATTCCAATAGAGTTCTTACTATCAGTAGGAAATTTTTTCCAAGTATGGAACTTTCCAATGGTGAAATTTCCAACATTCACAAGTCTAAGAAATTTCAAGGTTTACAATCCCCCCTGATGATCATTGGGAGACTAGTCTCCCCATTGATCATTTAACATAATCATTTTCTAGTTCTAAATGCACTTCTAACTATAGATATACACAATATTCAATTTTCTAAGAGAAATTAGAATAGTGAGAAAGGAAATAGAAAAGAAAAGAAAGCAAAACCAATGTTTTGCTAGGTGCATTGGCAGAAAGCCAAATTAGGGGCAGTCCCTTTTGGCATAAATGTGTACAATTACAATAAATGTTCAATCAAAAGTTCAGTCCGATCAATCATATCCAAAGTTCATTCTTGATCTTCTTGATGAAGTGTAGGTTTTCGGCATCTTTCTGCAACAGTTCATTCTCTGGATATAAAAGTTTCAAGCTTCTTTCTTGAAGATCTTTTCTCAAACAAAATCAAAATCTTTGATTATTTTTTTATAACAGGATATAGATTCTAAATAATCATGTTAGTGCAAATATCAATAATATGGAAATAGGTTTTGATCAAGGACATATGTAAAACCCAGTGGAATTACATGTTGGCTATGGGAGGGGATAAAGGGAGGGGAGGGAAAGAACATGACTCATGTAACCAAGGAAAACTATTCTAAATTGACCAATTAAATAACATTTTTTAAAAAATTAGTAACCAGTAAGGACAATCAAATTATGTCAAAGTATTCTTTGGTTGAATTAAATGTAATAATGCACACTAAGCAAGTTGGTTAAAAAAATAAAAACATTGGAAGAAATGGTTAAAGGACAACAGAGTAGTATATGGCTTGTACACTATAAAACCTTATCAAAATATGATGGACAGTTGAGAAAAAAATCAGGGAATACCACACATACTGAATAATATCACATAAAATTTGTTATTATTTTAAGAGACAAAAATAATTCATTATTCATGTGGGATTGTTAGTTATATGTGTATGATTAGTTAACAAATTGCTAGAAAAAGTCCATTTAATTTAAAGCTAGAATAAAGAACAGAAATTAGAAACATATGGTAAGAAATGAAAATAAATGCAATCTAACCCATTTAAGTAAGTTCTTGATGTTCTTCAACCATGGAAAAATAAGGATTACTATGACAATTTCATAAGTAAGTTTTACTAATATGAATCAGCTTATAACTAAAAGGATTAGAAAAAGTACTTCAAACAGAAAACATTTCATCTCCAAACTACCAAATATAAGAGCCAAGACCAACACCAATTTAGAATCTAGGTTAACTTGTAAGATTTTATTTTTTTTAAATACCTTACCTTCTGCCTTAGAACCAATACCAGGTACCAGGTATTGGTTCTAAGGTAGAAGAGGGGTAAGGGCTAAGCAATGGAGGTCAAGTGACTTGCCCAGGGTCACACAGCTGGGAAGTGTCTGAGGCAAGATTTGAACCCAGGACCTCCTGTCTCTGGGTCTGACTCAATCCACTGAGCCACCCATCTGCCTCCAATTTGAAAGATTTTAGAGGATGGTGAAGGCTGATGAGCAGTATCAATTCAAAATGGTGAGAAACAATTTAAAGTTTAAACAAAATTTAAGGCAAACTGGAGAAAGACTCAAGTAAAATAATTTCATTTAAAGAAAAAAATTAGACACAATAAACACGCATTTATCTGACACTATCTAAAAAGTAGAAAGAGTCTTTGCCTTTGAAGAGTTTGCTGTCTTGAAGGAGACAATTTACACATCCATTGTAGGTATTTTTTTATCTTTTTCCATATCATGAATTTCCTTAGCAGTCTCATAAATCTTATGGAGTCACTCTTTTTCTAACTAGTGAGATTATATTTACTGAAGAAAGTTTGGGACAGTTCCTATGTTGGGTAGCATAATCAATCAGTTATATAGAAATAACTTTCCTGAAGAGAAAGCAAAGATAGGTTTAAATAATACAAATTTATAATGGACACAATTCCACTTAGTAAGCTATGAATAGAAGTGGAGAAAAGAAGATGGGAACAATCTAGTTTTGGGATTTGAAAATATATAAATGGAGATAGAATAAGAGCAAAGAATAGTATAGAACTGAACAGATTCCCTAGTTCCCTCTATGATCACTCATCAATTCCTGTGGAATAACACACACACACACACACACATGCAAAAAAAAAAAGAAAGAAAAAAGAAAGAACTCTTCTCAGTCTAGTCAACTTTCCAATACCCCTAAATGTTATACTCCATAATCCACTCAAATTAGCCTGTTTGCTATATATAATATGTTCTCTCCTTTTGCCATGCTTGAGCACTACATGTTCCTCTTTACAGGAATTGAGAACATCATTCATTACAAGAATGAAGAACACGTAGTGACGTTGTGTGGCTTTTTAAAATTACATCAATTTTTTTTTCAATTATACGTAGAAAAAAATTTTCTCCTCCCACCTCACACTCCTCCCCAAGAAGGCAGTTAAGTATGATATAGGTTGTAAATATAGTATGACATAATAGATATTTGTCTATTCATCATTTGTGAAACCAAACACATATTGGTAATGCCATAGAAAAATTCATAGAGGAAAAAGAAGTGAAGATCAGTATGTTTCAATCTGCATTTGCATGTTATCTGCTTCTGCTATGCCAGTGGATAGCCTTTTTCATCATGAGTCCCTTGGAGTTGTCCTGGATACTTGCCTTATTGATAATAATTGTCATTCAAAGTCAATTATATGTTATTGTTACTATGTTCAAAGTTTGCCTGGTTCTACTCACTTCACTTTGCATCACTTCATATAAGTCTTTCCAGGTTATTGTTTTTCTTTCTTTTTTTGTCAATCATATTGTTTATAATTTCTTCTAGCAGAATAATGTTCTATTACAAACATATACTACAACTTGTTCAGTTATTTCTCAATTGATGGACATTCCTTCAGGTTCTAGTTCTTTGCCACTATGAAAAGAGCTGCTATAAATATTTTAGAACATGTAGTTTCTTTTCTTTTTTCCTTGATCACCTTAGGTCAGTTATGGCAAACCTTTCAGAGACAAAGGGCCCAAACTGCAACCCTCATGTCTCATGTGAGCCCCCTGCCTTACCCCAGACAGGGGAGGAAGAAGCTCTCCCATTGGGCTGCTGGACAGAAGGGTGGATCATGTAAGAAATGTCCTCAGGTGCATGGGGAGAAGGGGAAGGGAGCAACCCCCACAACACAGCCTTAGGTAATAAACCGTAACTATACTAAACTTTAATAAACTTAATAGTGGTATTACTGGGTCAAAAGTTACACACAATTTTATAAGTCTTTGAATATAATTTCAAATTGCTTTCCAAAATGGTTAGATCAGTTCACCATTCCACCAACAATGTATGAGTGTCCCTATGTATCTACATCCTCTCCATTATTTGTCATTTTGACCTTTTCTCATTTTAGCCAATTTGAGATATATGAGATGATATCTTAAAATTGTTTTTTTTTCATTACTCTAATCAATAATGATTTAGAGCATTTTTTTCATATACTTATATATAGCTTTGGTTTCTTCATCCAGGACCAAGCTCAGATCCCAGAGAGAGCTCAGAGAGTGTCACTTATAAACTCAACCACCAAGAACCTCAGAATTGCAGCAGAGGCTTTGGCTCCAAAACTCCAAACTGGACCTGAGACAGTTTGACAAGGTTCTCTCCTGTAACTTAACTTATAAAATCTTTGTTCCAAACCCAATGCAATTTTACCCCTAATAGCTCTCTATTTTCCCCTTATATAATTATATTCAGATTTGCTTGGAATGTTATTGTAGATTGTGAACCCAGTTCTTTTGCTCCTCAAAATATTGTGATATGTGAAGTGTGAATCAAATTTTCTTTGTCTATCAATCAGCAACTTTTAGTTTAATCAACCAAAAACTGGAAAAAATGCTATGTAACTCCTCTTTAATACAAAGTATAAAATAAAAAGCCAAAATATTATTAACATATTTCCTATGCATACCTTTGACAAAGGGTAGATGATAGTATATCAAGTACTATTTTAAAGTATTTTTAAAAGCTCAGTGAAAATCAAGTTTGAGAAATTAAATTTCAATGATCTTATAGCATTCAAACAAATGTATATTTTTAAAATACTGAATTCAGTTCTAAAAATATATTATCCCAACAGACTTTACTCAAAATATATAATGCCAGTGATTTCAAGCTATGTAAAGTATTGCATTGCTTTTAAATTATAAAGTGATTCTGTAAATCCACAAGTCCCAAAGCTATTTATTAAATACCTACTATCTGTTGAACATGCAAAAATATAAATGATACAGAACTTACCCTCAAGGCACTTAAATATAATAGACAGTAAACTAATTAAATACAAGTAATTAGGTTACAAAGGAGAGAAGAATACATTTAAAGGGAACACCTAACACTTCTTCACTATACTATGAGAAATATAAGGAGGGAAGAATCACCTCCAGCATGTAGGAAGAAGATAAAGTTAAATAAAAATTTTTGTAGGATTTTTTAGTTTTTAGTTTTGTATCCCCATTTCATGAACTATAGCAAATAATCAGTCAGTATTTATAAAATAGATTGGAAATGGCATTTGAAAAAAGAATAAAATTCAACAAACTGAAATTTTTTAAATTGCATTTTACTGTCATGCAAAACACACTTAGATATTGTTATAAGAGCAAAGTCATACATAACCAAAACCCCAAAATAAAACCATAAATATATACTGATATGAAAGACAACTTCAACAGTTCTTTCTCTGGAGATGGATAGCATTCCCTGCCATAACTCTTTTAGGATTGTCCCAGATCATTATATTGCTGAGAGTAGCCAAGTTTCCACAGATAGTTATGTCCAATATTGTTGTTGCTGTGAAAAATGTTCTCCCAGTTCTGCTTATTTCCCTCTGCATCAATTCCTGTAGATCTTTCTAACTTTTTCTGAAATCATCTTGTTTATCATTTCTTATAATAGTATTCCATCACCAACATGTACCTCAATTTGTTCAGCCATTCCTCAATTGATGGACATCCTTTTCATTTTTGAATTTTTATTACTACTAAAAGAGCTGTTATAAAGATTTTTGTACAAGTAGTTCCTTTCCCCCTTTTTATTATCTCTTTGAGATATAGACCCAGTAATAGTATCACCAGTTCAAAGGGTATGCACAGTTTTATAGCCCTTTGAACATATTTCCAAAATGCCCTCAAAAATGGATGAATCAGTTCACAACTCTACCAACAATGCATTAGTTGGTTTTGTTGTTGTTTTTGCCACATCCCATCCAACATTTGCCACTTCTATTTACTATTGGTCAATCTGATATTTGGTGGTATCTCAGAGTTGTTTTAATTTGCATTCCTCTAATCCAAAGTGATTTAGAACATTTTTGCATATGATTATTAATGGTTTTGATTTCTTCATCTGAAAATTGCTTATTCATATCCTTTGACCATTTGTTAATTGGAGAATGACTTGTATTCTCATAAACTTGACTTAATTCTCTATAAATTTGAGAAATTAGACCTTTTTCAGTGATATTTGTTATAAACTTTTTCACATTTTCTTCTTCTAATCTCAGCTACATCAGTTTTGTTTATACAGTCTTTTAAATTTAATATAAATAAATTTATCCATTTTACATCTTAAAATACTCTCTATTTCTTATTTGCTTATAAATTCTTTATTTCTCCAAATGTCTTCCAGGTAAACTATTTTGTATTCCCCTAATTTAGTTACAATATCACTTTTCATATCTAAATCATAAGTCCATTTTGAACTTATCTTGGTATAGTGCAATGATGGCAAACCTTTTAGAGACCAAATGCCCAAACTGCAAACTATGTGAGGGATACCCTCCCCCCATCCCTCTAGATTTCTAGTAATGAAATCTGGTGAACTCTATGTAGGGGCAATAGTAGGTGGGCCCACAGAGAAGATTTTGAGTGTACTCCTCTAGCATGCGTGCCATAGGTTCACCAATCTGGGTATAGGGTGTGAAATATTGGTCTATATCTAGCTTCTACCATGCTGTTTTCCATTTTTCCCAGAAGTTTTTGTTAAAAAATGAGTCCTTATTCCAAAATCTGGGAATCTTTGAGTTTATCATATACTAGGTTGCTAAGATCATTTACCACTGTATATTATGCATCTAATCTACTTCATTGACCTACTATTTTATTTCTTAGTCAGTACCAGATTGTTCTGATGATTGCTTCTCTATAATGTAGTACTTTAGTACTAGTACCTAGTACTGCTAGGTCTTCCTTCACATTTTTCCCATTAATTTACATGATATTTTTCACCTTTTCTTCTTTCAAATGAATTTTGTTATTATTTAGTTCTAGAAAATAATTATTTAGTAGCTTGATTATGATACTGAATAAATTAATTTAGATAGAGTTGTCATTTTTATAATATTAGTTTAGCCTGCCCAAAAGCAATTAATATTTTTCCAATTGTTTTTATTTGACTTTATTTGTTTGAAAAGTATTTTGGAATTGTATTCATATGATTAGTGTGTTTTCCTTAGCCAGTAGATTCCCATGTATTTTATATGGCTTAGAGTGATTTTATATGAAATTTTCTTTCTAACTTTTGCTGCTGGACCTTTTTGGAAATATATAAAAATGATGATGATTTGTGTGGATTTCTTTGGTATCCTACAAATTTACTAAAGTTATTAATTAATGAAAATAGATATCAATCGATAACATTTGTACAACCCAGTGGGGCTTGTCAGCTCTGAGAGGGGTTTGGAAGAGGGGAGGGAAAGAAAATGAATCATGTAAATGTAGAAAAATATTTAAACTAATTTTTTTTCAAAAGGAAAAAGTATTGATTATTTCAAATAGTTTTTTAGTTGATTATCTAGGATTCTCCAAGTATATCATCATATCACCTGCAAACAGTGATAGTTCAATTTCCTTATTGCCTAGTTTAATTCCTTCAATTTCTTTTTCTTTCCTTATTGCTAAAGGTAGTATTTCTAGTGCAGTATTAAATGATAATAGTGATAATGGGCATCCTTGCTTCACTCCTGATCTCACTTCTAGCTTATTCACATTGCAGATAAAACTTGGTGAAGGTCTTAGGTAGATACTACTTATCATTTTAAGGAATGACACATTTATTCCTATGCAAATATCACTGATTTTCATCACCATATTCCACCAGAAATAGTAGACCTCTTAAATACTGCAGGGTGGGGAGTCTTTTGTAGATTGCTACAGATTAGATGCCTCCCTAAATATGCCGTATCTACAAGTAGGCATAATCACTTTTTTAATGCACCTGGGACAAGCTCCAACAATCATACCTAGGTAGAACTGAAGGCCTACGACAGGGAACAGGTCATACCCTGTTGGTTGGGAATTAAAAAAAAAAAAAACACCATCAGATTCAGGTATTGGCCACAGATCTTCTGCTAATCACCCTCTATGGAAAGAGAGTATGTCATCTACTGATGTGACTAGAATACTTTGATCAAGATGTTTAGCCATTGTAAATTAAAAGGAAAAAAGGAACCCAAAAGGACCTGGAAACATCTTAGCAAATACTTATTTCTCATTCAGAGAAGAGTGGCTTCTGAAGGCATTAATAATATAGTAATGTAAAAATCAAGTTTAAGAAAAAGGAATCCCATAGTTACATATTCACTTAGAAAACCACAAATTTATTTTATATATGTTTTATTGTATTTTTATTTTGTTAAACATTTCTCAGTTACATTTAACCTAAACATTCAAATCTAGTTTCTACCAGTATTGGAAGTTTTGCTGGTTACCTGGATTGCTAGCTATGAGTTTGATATATCTGGGTTAGAATAGAAATATATTTGTAAAATCTTAAAGAAGGATGACAACTTTTTTCTTATGAAGAAGGCATATGTCTTTAGTGGTCAGTATGTCTTTAGTGACAGTTTAAAAGAAAGATTTCCAAGGTGTCCAACTAAGTGAAGTTTTCCCAAGGATGAATAAAGAAAGACTACAAGTAGAATGATGGAAAACATTTTTAAAAATCATTACAACAAACTTTCCTCCACCTCTATTAAGGATGTTGGAATTATCACATCTAACATCACAGTCCCAGATATGCTTATTTAGAGTATGGAAATTTCTTTAAATGTGAACAAAACTGGAATTGGAAAAGGAAGGGTTTTGAAAACTTTAAAGTGTTCTATAGAAGCTAGTTATCCTCATCATATGCATCACAAGCAGTAGTGGCTGTGGTGGTAGGAAGAAGAGTAGTAATAGTAGCAATATTGGTCAGTTCTCCTGAAATAAGTATATATGGAATAGATCTGATGTGGAGTTAATACATGTGTAAGGTAAGGATCAATGTACAAGAGATTTGAAGAAAGGACAGATATCAAAGATGTGAAAAAGAAAAAAAATCAGACTTATTAGTACAAATAAAATGACAAAAACTCTACCTCAAATTAGGATTCCTCCTCTCTATTTAACCAGCAGAGGATCTTATGAACTTCAGAGGTTCAGAAGTTTTTCACCTTTTCATCACCATCTTAGCCATGGCAGATCAAGTGACAACAGTATCTGCTTCCTGATCCAAGGACAGACTAGATAAGTATTCGCAGTTCTAGAAAAAGACAAATGGTGTTTCATCATACCTAAAGAAGGAGCACATCTTGAAAACTCTAGCAGTAGAACTTTTGAAAGCTGTGAGTTACCCTTTTTGCCACCTGTGTTCTCTAAATTTGAGTTCACAGTCCCCTGGAAACTATATATACTTATGGGAGAATATGGAGTAGACGTTTTGGGGAGGAAGTTCTTTTAAATGCTTTTAACAAATACCTTAATAAATACTTTTTTCCTCCTAAAAGGTCATTAATATTAATTACTTAAGTGATATGCTAGAGCTAACCATCAAGTCAATCAATGACAAAAACAATAAGGAAATGAAAAATGTTTATTGACCAGATTTTGGCATTCATAAGGAGGATCTTATCAGTTTGTACATTCCACCACAAATAGTATGACAATCAGAGGCTAATAGAGAAGAACAACGTGTGTATGAGAAAGCCGCAATATAAAATATAAAATCAAGGAATTCCAAAGAATAAGATTATTATAATATATAATCAATTAATCATATGATAAGAAGGGAAGGTAGACTGGTCATGTAGGAAGAAGAAGGGATAACAGGTAGACAAAATTCTTCACATTTTCCCTTCCAATGTTTGGAAAAATTGAAGATCATTATCATGTTAAGCTCACTTCTTATGGGAAGTCATGGAAGAACATGGACAATAGTCACATAGGCTAGGAAACATAAATGGTATATAGGAGATTAAAAGTCAATTTGAGTATTGTAAATATTCTTGCTAGTCAGGGGATAAGCTCTGTTTCTTTCTTTCTATTTGATATTAACAAATTAATTAAATTAATTGAAAGTGAGTATGGTATAATAACCATTGTAGAAAAATTAGATACCTTTGGGGAAAGAACTGAAAAAACTCTTAAGCCAGTTCTCCCCCTTCTTAAAAAAAAAAAAACAACTCAACACTCAAATTAATTGTGATAATATATGAACTGGAGAGAATCAGCCAATAAAATTCCTTCAGTTTGAAGAGGAGTAAACTGAGGCATCAGAGAGAAGAAGTAACTAGTTGCAGATGAAGGCTCATTTAGCTTTTGTTGACATTGAGCCTGAGCTACAGTGGAGTCCAGTGGATCTCAAATCATATATCAATAGACTATTAAAGCTAGAAGGAATCCTAGAGATGATCTTATCCAGGATTAGTATTAGAGCTAGGATTAGAATGCTGATTTCCTATAGCCTAGTATAGTGTTCTTTCATTAAGATTGCTGAAATTTTGATTGTTTATATGATCAGAGTTTGCTTAGGGTTCTGGCCTTCTTCACCAAGCGCCAGCTATTGACCATGAGAGTCATTCTTCACATCAAAGCAGGAAGCAGGACCCCATTCATTTTTTCTGGGTATACTCTGGTCAGGAGATTGCCCAACCTGGGAAGGGCGAACTCAACAGTATTGTCTAAAAGATGTAGTCTGTGAGTAGGGAGGAGTTGGATGATCTATCCTCTTACCTATTCTTTTTTTTTAGTGGATCTCCTTATTTATCTAAAAGTGCTACAGCCAAGGGTAAATCCTAATACCAATTGCCATGGAAGCTTTAATATGCCCCATTTTTTAAAAACCCTTACCTTTGTGAATCTTAAAATTTCTCAGACTCTACCTTGGAACATTATCTTAAGGTTATGGTTAAGGTTATTCCCCATTTAAACAATGGAGGTACTTGATCAGGAATGTATTGAGAACTTTAAAATTACTCCACCCATACTTAGGCATACTTTAGGGGAAGATAAAGTTGTAAAACTCCTTACTGAACAATGAAAAAGTACTTACCTCATACTTATAGTGGGGCCAAAACCTTGAGCTAGGTCTATTTTTAGATCTAATACAAAACGGTGCTAAGTACCTATGAAGGTCAAATTAATCACTAAAAGGTCAGGCAACTTGCAAGGAGCAAGCTTAACAAAGAGGTGTGAAGTACCCAGAGAAGGTGAGAACTAAAAACTAAGAATTGGCTGCCCTAGAAAAAGTGTCTACTGTGATTGGTAGATGTGAAAATTTAGGGGAGGTGACACAAGAGAAATTTCTCTTTAAAAAGAGCTGTCTGAACTAGTTCAAGGGAGTTCTATTTAATTCAGCTTTGGAAGCTGAATTGGAGGTCAGGAGTCAGAGGAGGCTGCTGGGTCTCTGAACACTAGAGTTTTGCTTGGAAAGATCTTGTGGTGAGTGATTAAAGACTGACTTAGTTTCTCTCTTAAAGAGAAAGGCCTAGGCCATTGGCCTAGGCCCTAGCCTTTTCCTACTATTCCCTCTTACTCTGTCTCTTTCCCTTTCCTTAATTCCTTCATTTATATTCATTAAAATCTCCATAAAACCCAGCTGACTTGGGTATTTCATATTTGGGAATTTTTCCCATGGTGACCACTTATTTTTGATATAAAATCAAGACACTAAAAATTATCTTTACAGTTTGGGCAATTCACATTCTTGAAACCCATATTTTCGTGGTCACACCTTCTGTCTTGGAGTCAATACTGTGTATTGGCTCCAAGGCAGAAGAGGGGTAAGGGCTAGGCAATGGGGGTCAAGTGACTTACCCAGGGTCACACAGCTGGGAAGTGTCTGAGGCCAGATTTGAACCTAGGACCTCCTGTCTCTAGACCTGACTCTCAGTCCACTGAGCTACCCAGCTGCCCCCAATATGCCCCATTTTTTAAAAAACATGAATGGAGTTGTTCACCTCTCCTTAGGTAGATTAGTGTTCTGCTTCTGGGAGTTCACTTATTTTTGTGAGAAATACCCTATCTGCACTCAGCTCAGAATTCCCACTTTCAAAAGATCCACTACCTACAGCCTCTCTGAGTAGAAGGAATTATATGTGTGAGGCACACCTCCTTCCCATCCCATTTCTACCAGTCCTGCCTCTAGCTTCTCTTTATCCTTAAAGTTGGAGCAGCAAAACTGTCCCACCAAGTACCTAATCACATACAACATTCTATAATGTGGTTGTTACCAAGTTTGCCATCTCTTTCCTTCCTCTCCCTTCCACATTTATTTCTTCCTTAGAGGAATACAAAGGCTTTTAGAGCTCTCTAAATTTCCTGTTCTCAGCCCAAGTTAGTTTATTATGTTTATAACTTGGCTAAAAAAGGAAAGGACCTAATGAAGTTTCAGGAGGAACCATTCAAAGCATAGAATAGCTGGGAAATGCTGGGAATTGTCAAAATGGAATCCTAGAATCAGATATCTAAAGGCTTGGCACACTTATTAAACTGTAACTATTTTAATGCATATTAAACAATCTCAGATCTCCATTTTAAAGTGGGTCTTGTCCCAGACAGTTCACTAAGGACAAATTGTTCTTTTTGATTCAAATGTGGTTTTTTTTTATAATGTTTTTGAGTGAAAGCAGTCAGTTGTCTTACTAAATAATGTGACATTAGGTCAGTCGCAATGAAACTTGATAATGTCACATCAATAATGTGACATTTATGATGCTGAAAGAATGGAATAATTTGTCAGGTGGAGAGAAAATGATTTGTACTAATGGATGGATATTCCATGCAAATGTTACTTAACAGGTTGCAACCTTTGGCCTGGAACTTTCATAACCAAACGGGTTGTTTCAGTTATCACCTTGACACCCACTTTAGTGTCTATATTGAGCAATATAATACCTGAAACACAAGATGCCATACATTATTTTTTTAAGTCATAAGAACATAAGATCATAGATAAAGAGCTTAGAAGCCTGTTCCCTATTCCCCACTGTTTTGCAGATGAGAAAACATGAATTCCAGAGAAATTAAGTGAATTTCCTGAGGCCACATAAGTAGTAAGTAGTAAGCAAATCAAAACACTTTGTGTCTCCCAGTAAAAAACATCTAGTTTCATAGCAAATTATTAGTAGCCTCCTGCTTTTCCTCACCCAAAGTTTTTATAGATATCAAGGCACACTAAATGTGGAATAAGCCATAACTTTCTCTGCCTTGGATTTTTTTAAGCAATAGATATTCTTGGTGGATTGAACTGACAAAAGTAAGAAAGCAAAGAAGTTATTTAGTAAAAATTAGCAAACCCAAGAATAATAGCATGACAGAATGGATGGAGAACTGGCTTTGGATTTAGGAAGAACTAATATGAGTTTGAGCAAGTCACTTAACCTAATTTCAATATCTCTGACAATTCTAAGTTATAAATTGTGCTGTAGGTGTTACATGTATTTGTGGTGAGAATTTACTAATCAAGAACTCCCTATGTCAATGAAATGAAAAGAGACAGACAGAAGGGGAGGGAGAGTGAGGGAAAGACAGTAACAAAGAGACACAGAGAGAGAGAGAGAGAGAGAGGATTCTCATAGACCAACATGGAAATTTCTAGCTCAATAGAAAATATGCAAATATAGCAAAATGGCTTTCTAAATTATGAATATAAATATTAAAAGTAAACTAAAACACATAACAAATATTCATGAACAAATGAGGATGCTATATTACTTCTTACTTCTCCTGAACTCAGAAGAACTTACAAGATGATATGTGGTCTGTTAGCAGAGGTAAAGAAGTTGACAGATGGATTGATGCTAAGATTACTCTCCCTTCCAAATAACAAAAAGGTAGGTGTCAGTTTTAATGACCCTATTACCAAGAATAACTAATCAAGCAGGCTCCTAACATCTAAAAACTTTGATTAATTATATGTTTTCTGATCACAACTGTGATTAAAATACAAAAAAGAGGGAAAAAACTAATCTCAGGAGTTATGTTCTAGCACCATAGTTAATGAGACACAAATGGACTGAGGTCTCATGGACTAAAGACCCATACCAAACCCTGTCTTGGCAGCCCAAACAGTAGCTTTTTCAGTTAAAAAATCAAAAGACAATACTCAATCCAGAGAAGAGCCATACACTGCCAGAAGCCAACAGAAGGTGACTATGTGTAGTTAAAGCCAAGAGAGGGTAGGTCATTGTGCTTGACAAGAATGCCCTAAAAGTAGAGATCATTAGAGGAATGCAGTGATAAGATGTTTAGATTACTACTTGAACTCTATCTCAGAAATCACTTTTGCTTACCATTCAAATGGTTAGTAGTAGGAAAAACAATTGTTTGGGTAAAGGGAAGCCTCTAGAATTGACTCAGTAACAGGAATTTTTAAAAGATAGCAATCCAGGAAGAGAACAATAACAACAAAAAAGCAAGAAATACTTATTGGTTATCTTCATATTCAAAAAGGACCAAAAGAACACTCCTAGGTTATGTATTTTAACTCAAGTATAAATTGGATTTAAGTGAGTCAGAGTTGTACAAAGTCTGCACAAAGTTGTTAGCCTCACTCTCTCTTTTAGAATTATTGAAAGTTCACTGGCAGGACAAAATGTAAGACCACTGGTGATGGTCTGAGATGCGGTGGATGGCTTGACTTCTTTTAACCAAGTTTTAAGTATGCCACAGTACCTATTTCCACCACTTTCATGGCCATTGGAACAAATTGTTCTCATCTATCACTTCCATATGGGGAAGTAACCACATATTTGGGGTAGGCACTAATGGGTATGAGGTACATTAGTTACCCTCAACCTAGTTTAGCCCATCTACCAAGATGATATACCAGGTATAGCCACTGTGCATGCTACAGATTTTTGGAGCCACTGGTGAAAGCTGGGTAGCAGGTGGACACCAAAGGAGGAAAGCAGCTCTGGAAAGAGATCAACATGCCCTCACACCAGAGGTACTAATTTTCCTGGAACATATTTTACAGCAAGGTAATATAGTGAATAGATCACAGGGACTGGAGTTAAAAGGGCCTGAGTTCAAAACCAGCCTCAGACATTTACTAACTGTGTGTCCCTGGGTAAGTCACTTAACCCTGTTTGCCTTCATTTCCTCATCTTAAAGTGATCTGGAGAAGGATATGGCAAACCATTTCAATATCTTTTTCAAGAAAACCTCAAAAGGTGTTATGAAAAGTCAGACAAAAGTCAAAAAAGTCAGAATAACATAGGGCAATATAACCTAAGATTGTGTGTATTCCATTAACTATAAATACATTTTGAGCTGAGAATAGTGTAAAGATACAGTCATTTTCTCATTTATATCATTGGCATAGCTCTAAGTTTCAGGGTTTTTTGTTTGTTTTGTTTTTTGTTTTGTTTACCATTTAGAATGGAACAAATAGGTAGTTTGTGCTACTATAATGGCAAAGCCTTCATGCCTCCAGATTAAATATAGATTACTTCATAGGTGATAGTTATTTACAACTAGTAGAGCAATATAGTTTACAACCTGACATAATTATATATACAATGCAGGAAGCTATTGTATGACAGTATAGCAGTATTTATTGTATAGTCTGATGAGGAAACATGAGCAACTTGCCAAGAAAATAATATGAAATAGATTTTATCTCTCATAGAAGTAAATGACAAGTCAAAGCCAAGAAGGTCAGACAAGTTACTTCCTCCTCTTCCCACTCCTACTGTCTCCCTTTAATATTCCCAAAGCACAACTTGTTACTTACTGTTCAAGGGATAAGTTATCCCTTTTCCTGGAATAATTGTCTGCTAGGCTGGGCTACTGATGCCTCCCTCTCCATCAGACTGTCTTCCATATTGCTATTGTCACACATGTAATAAAGGTACTTCCTCACTTTATTTGATGATACTTTAGTAGAGTTCAAGAGGGAGTTTCTAGAGAAGGAAACAGAATGTGGAGGAGATAGGAACCTAGATGGCTTGGCTCCTACTCTCTTTTCACCTCCCCTGAGTGAGGCTACTGAGAGGTGCTGCACAGGTAATAAGGGATTCCCTGATGTGAAAGAGTGATGAAGAGTTGAAGGACTATTTCTCCTATCAGATAGACCAGGGGGAACTCCAGGTTCTCTGTCAGGGAGAGGACCCAGAAATAAGCCTCCCTGGTGACCTTGACTCAACAAGGGAGGGTTTTGATTGCTCCTTGTTAAAGCTGGTTTTAGATGCCTTCTCAAGGTTCCCAAACTAAATTACTTGATAGAAAATCTGACTGCTATATAAAGGTTTAATGACTTGGATAAAAGGCAGGTAGGGGAGATGGAAAGAGGGACTCAGTGTCCCTAATTTAAATTTCTTAACCACGGTCTTTTGCTCAAGTATAGCAGACTTGAGTTTCACCACCCTGACCCCAACTAAAATTTCCCAAACTATCTATAATATATTTAGTCTAAGAAATGGCAGGGTAGGTACAAAAGGTCTGAAGGAGGGAGCTGGGCTCTCCTTGACAGTGAATCCATGACTCCCTCACTTTGAGGGGTCTAATCCTCTGTTGAGATGTTCCTTGAGGTCTCAGACTGATGATATCATTAAGCAGATGAAACTTTAGAACATTGAACAGATAAGTCTCCTTATAGCTCTTGGTGAGGTCCTCAGCTAGGAAATTATGTCCTGCTAGGTAGAAGTTTCAGCTCAAAAAACCCAGAATTCCATATGAATCTTTCTTGGGTCTCTCCAGCTCTCCCAGGATGCTTTGCTTTTCAACTGACATTGCTGTCACTCAAGCTCTTCTTGCAAAATTCCATTTTCCCCTCTTGCACCCTTCCTTACACACATTACTATCCCACTCTCAATGAATTATCCTTTGTACCATACCATAAATTACTCCTCACACCCACAACCTTCTTGGATTATAATCTTTGGTTTAGCTACCTCAAATGTTTTGACCTTAAAGAAATTCTGATAAATATAGATAAATAAACAAATAAAGATAGATAAATTCAAAAAGATACACACTGCATTATATGGTCTTTAAATAGCAATATATAATAACAATTTTGACCATGTAGAGGAAAGTGCCAAAATCACATCAAGTCTTCCATAATAGTTGGTCCTGTTTCATGTGCATATGTTTTCTCCTTTAGGTAAACTTTAAACTCTTCAAGGACAAAAAGTGACTCCTGCTTCTTTTAAATGTCTCAGCTGGCACCTCATAATGCAGTTTTCTTTTACCAAATAAAAACCCAGTAAGCTTTTATTTGCTGAATACTGTGTAGAGAAGAATAGCAGATGTTTAACTGAGAGCCACAAAGAATGTGATACTGCTCCTCTTTACTGACGCCCAAATGGCATGAATATAATTTTAAGAACATAACCATTTCCAAAAATATTTTCTTCATTCTTGACTGCAAGGGCACAGATTTATTTTCATTTTTAATTGTTCTAAAATAATTTAGTAAGCCAGAAGATTTATGATTTGCTTCCTCAAGATGATGTCCAATTGGTCTTCTCTACTTGGAAGGGAAAAGTGACAGAAAAGTGTTCTAGAAACATCAGCATGAGGGATAGAAGAGTCAGATAGTATCTGTAAATTTGTGTCATGATATAGCTTTGATGGACTGAGGTTGCTTTGGTTAGTGGATGGATTGAGGACATACACTCCCAAGGGATTTTCCCCTTACAGGAGATTCTAAAAAGAGACACTATAGTTAATTAATTCCTTTGTTCCTTCCTTCCTTTTCTTCCTTCCTACCTCCTTTTTTTCTTCCTTCCTCCCTTCCTCTTTTCATTTCCTTCTTTCTTTTTTGTCATATCCTTTGTTCCTGCTTGCCTTCCTTCCTTTCTCCCACCTTATATTTTTTATTTCATTTCTCCCTTTTTTCAAAACTATACATTAGAGACTTCACCACACTTTTCCCAATGTCATTCATCTAGTGACTCATTGTCCCGACAAGAAGAGAAAATGTGTGCTATATTGTGTCCTAATAGTAGCTTCTTCCCCACTTACACTCTAGACTCAACCAAAGTTGATAGTTATTGATTGTGATTCATGGAAGCCTTTGGATTTATCACTAAAATTAATCTTTTGGTTTGCCTGTGTATATCCTGAAACAAGTCTTGCATTATTATATGACATAATAAGATAAGTTAAAAATCTTTGATCATGGGCTCTGGCATGAGAGCTCACACAATTCTGTGCCTGTCTTCAATTCAATAAGTAATTTTTAAGCATCTACTATATACAACTCAGTGTACTAGACACTAGAGATACAAGTACAAAAACAAAAGAATATGAGGGAGTACTCATTCATTGAGGAATGGCTTAAGTGAAGTTATATGTTACATATACTAGTATACTAAAAGAATTTATAAAGGGAATAGTTTCAGTGAAGCCTGTGAAGACTTAAATGTACTGATATAGAATGAAGTGAATAGAATGAGAACAATTCATACATTAACGACATTACGATAACGGTAAAATTCTTAAAAACTTGAAGAAACTGAGAAATAGAACAATCAACCAGAAATCCAGAGAAAGGGAAGAAAAAAGCATTTATTAAATGCCTACATTATGCCAGGCACTGTGCGAATACAAAAAGAGATGAGGATATGAAGTGGGTACTAGGTGTTGGAGTGGAGATTGCAAAGATCAAGTGCAGATCAAATCAAAAAGGCTTGGCCATTGATTGAATATTGAAGATAAGGAAGAAGAGAGTCAAGGATGATTCTAAAGAAGTGAATCTGGTGAATGTGAGGATGATAGTGCCATTTATAGAAACTGGAGAATTTGGAGGAGGTGCAGGTTTAGGGATAAAGATAAAGAGTTCTGTTTTGGACAGCTTGAATTTGGTGCTCCTTTTAGACATATCCCATGGAGATACCAATGTCTATTGTTAATACAGGAACAAAATTAATGCTTTTTTGCATTTAACATACCTCTTATAACTACTCTTTCTTTGTATTAATTAAACTTAAAGATCTCCCAAACTACTCCCGTCTCTGCATGAATATTTCCTTTTTTATTTTTATTATTGTCCAGTTTTTTCATACAAATTCATTTAACCTCTTAAGTTTTTGTTGTTACTTTCTTTTTTAGCTGTGCTGTGAACTCTTATAATAATTTTTGTGGGTTGTGCTGCTCCAAAATTTGTTTTGAGGTGTTTTTGGTTTTGGGTTTTTTTGGGGGGGTTTGGTGTAATTTGGTAGAGATCAGGGGTGTCTGTATGCTTTCTTCATCATCTTGTCTCTCAAAGAGGTCTTGTAGTGATTGATCTTTGCATTTCCATTTTCTCATATCTTGTGTCACTTCAACACCATAAACTCTTATTAAATTGTGGATTCCAAGTACACTGTTCCTAATGGTTCAGAAAGAACTCTCAAGAACAGAGTATAGTGATGAACTTGAAGGGAAAAGTAGAATTGAATGCTTCATTTGGGCAAATGCTTTGTTTAATAGAGAATTTTAAAGGTTATTTTTAGAAACATATTTTGCTATAAGTGCATTATGTTAAGTATTCTCAAATTTCTTTTAGTTTAAAAAATTACATCTTGTATTTTTAATTTTTTTGTTCAATATTTTTACTTAACTTTGACCTACATATAGCCTAAGACCAAATACTTAACTCAAATTTTACAATATGGTACTGTAAATACCTCATAAAAGAAAAAAGAAAAATTTAGACTTCTCCAGTATGAAGAGAGGGCCAAAAATTTTTTATATGGATTTTCCAGATTGCAGAGGCACTGTGTCCCTAACCCCCTGTGGAATCCCTGTGGAAGGGATACTTATACGTATTTATTCCATGTGGTTTCCTCCTTCCCTAGAATGAGCTTCTTAAAAGAGGGATTGTATGTTACCCATGTCTAGCATAGTATCTCATATGTAAAATGATTTTTGACTTACAAATGGGATTGCTTTTGTAAGGTCAGTAAATGGCCAAATTTGACCAACATCCAAATTTCCCAACTCCCAGTTCAGGATTTTTGAGACCATTATCAAAAAACTACAATTTTAGTCTCATTTTATATATTTGTCCCTGCATTTGAAACACTATTGTAATTGTTAATACATTGGCATTGTCCCTCATGAAGAAATTATAAAAATATCCATGCCATAGAACATAAATCCAGAAATGCATTTTACCAACCATAGAGGACATTGCTCTGACTCTCCTAAAGATAGAATCAAAATTCTCCAATAAAATTAATACAATGTCTGCTCTGGTCTTCAAATATCTACTAGTAAAGACTGACCCTTTCTAATAAATTCTAGTGCTTTATCATCTTAATTTCAAGGTTTCATATACGATCAAGTTACCATGGTTCTCTCTGAAAGCTTAGTCTGTTATTTTGCTGTCTCTTTAAATTCTCTGCCTTGAATCATCCCCCAGAAGATTTCTCAAAACATACATTAAGGCCTAATTTCTCTTAACTTCTGGTGCTGTTTGACATGTTGGCATTTCTGCTGGATGCCATGTAGCCATTTTAACTTCAGCATGTCCCATTTACCTCCAGATCAATGATGCTAAGATACCAAATCCTAATTGCAATTCTGATGCCTCCTCTAATTTTTTTTATTTATGAGGAAAATGCCACAAACCTTATGCTTTCACCCTCAATATATAGTCAATTTTGAAGTCTTTTTAATTCTATATTTGTGCTATCTTTCACATATAACTCCTTTATAGTAATCACATTGTTACCACCCTATTTTAGCTCCTTTGCACTTCTTGATTAGATTATTACAATAGTCCAGGTTTTTGACCATTATAAATACTTACAAAATGTTTGTTTTGTAGAATTAGAGTCTAAATTCTTCCCATTATATTTTAAGTTTGTTCTGTCAATGATTTTCATCAAGTGGAGATTCTCCCAAATATATTTTGTTATTATTTTTTCTAACTTCATAAAATAATTTTTTGGTAATTTAATTGGGATGGCACTGTAAGTAGATTAGTTTAGGTAGCATTGTCATTTTAATTATATTGGTTCTGCCCATCCATAAACGATTAATATTTCTCTAATCATTTAGATCTGACTTTATTTGTTTAAAAGGGATCTCTAATTATGGTCATGTAGTTCCTGGGATTATTTTGGCACCTACATTCCCAGGTATTTTTATTCTATCTATGGTTATTCCAAATGGATTACTTCATTCTATCTCTTCTAGCAGGGCTATATAAGTAATATATAAAAATACTAATGATTTATGTGGGTTCATTTTATATCTTAATACTTTGCTAAAATTATTAATGGTTTCAAAAACCTTTTTAGATGAATCTCTAGGATTTTCCATGTATGCTATCTTATTGTCTGCAGAGATAATTTTTTTTACATATTTGCCTAGCCTGATTCCTTCAATTTCATTTTTTCTCATTGTTATTGCTATATTTCTAATATGATGTTAAATAATATTGGTAATAATAGGCATTCATGTTTCACTCTTTCTCTAATTTGGAAGCCTTCAATTTTTTCCCCATTACAAATAAAATTTGCTGATAGTTTTAGGTGAATGTTTTGTATAATTTTAAGAAAAAAGGACTGCCTATTGTATTTTGTCAAAGGCTTTTCCTGCATCTATTGAAATAATGTTTTAAATTATTTTTGCTATTGATATTATCAATTAAAGCAATTGCTTTTCTCATATTAAACCATCCCTGAATTCCTGGTATCAATCCCATTTGGTCACAATGTATTATCTTTGTGACATTATAGTCTCCTAGCCAATATTTTATCTAGGATTTTCATATCTATATTCATTAATAAGATTGGTCTATAATTTTCTTACTCTGTTTTATCTCTTCCTGGTTTAGGTATCAGCAACATATTCATTTTGTAGAAGACATTTGATAAAACTCCCTCTTTACTTTTTATTTGAAATAATTTATTATATTAAAATTAGTCAATCCATAAACTTTTGGTAGAATTCACTTGTAAATCCATCTGGTTCTAATGTCTTTTCCTTATGAAATTTTCATAGTGTTTGAAAAATCAGGGACATTAAGCATTTCAGAATGCCTCCCAATTCTTATGCTCTTAGGTCATTTCATTTTTATACTCCTAAATATTGTGACAAGAAATGCTACCTTGAGAAAATTTGAAGTTAAAATTCAGGAAAACATACAAAACCAATTGCATAAATAATTCTCACAGGGTCAAATGACAAATACTGACCCCACCCAAAACATGTCTGAACCCTACAAACTTACTTCTGAACCTCTAAATGAGGAAATTCCTTCCCCCAAAATGGAGATGGAAAACACCTCTCCTATAGTTCATCTGCTGGACTGCTTCTCTCGTGGTCTGCAAATTTTGACTGAACTTACTTCCTAGAACCCTTCTCCTGAAATCTCAACTTCTGAAATTCCGGTTTCTTCTGTTCCTTCTCCCAACCAAAAACCAATTCCAGGCCCTAGGAAATCTCATCCTTCTAAAGAAACTCTTTCTAGTCTAACTGACTCACACATACCAAATTCAACTACTGGCCTTTTTCTTCTAAGAGAAGTACCCAAAATAGGATGCAATGGGGATGTGGTAACTCTAAGGCACCACATACCATATACTCCTCAAGAAATAAATGAATTCACACAAAATGTTCCCACATATGAACGAGTTCCCTTTATGGTAACGAAAAAGATGACAGACATATTTTTTTTGGTATAATCCATCTTACAAAGACATTGAAAACTTACTCCAGGCTTTCTTAACTTAATGTGAGAAAAATAAAATATTTTCTCATGTCAATAAAGTCTGGGGGTACAATGCAGCATACTGGCCATTGCAGGATCCTGAATGGGACTAAAACAACTCTGAGGATTATTTACAACTATATCATTGTAGGGAGGCCATTTTAATTGCTATGAGAGAGTGCTCAGAGAGCACAGATAAATGGATGGAATTTGAAAAAATTAAGCAAAATGAGAATGAGACACCCTCCAAATTCATGGACAGAATAATTGAGTTTGGGGGTCGATACCTAGATTTTGACCTTTCTAAAGAAAATTACATAAAACAAATTAGAAGGCACTTTGTCAATAACTCTTGCAAAGTGATCAGGGATTATTTTAGAACTCATTGCCCAAGGTGGCCTGAAATGATTCTTGATGATTTGTGAAAAACTGCTGTATATATTTCAAAGGGGAAAAAAAAAGAGAGGAAGAGACTAATGATCTAATAGAGACAATGGGGAAATAATTGAAATATTTAAGAGATAAGATTGCTAAACTGGGAAAAGGGCATGATATTCAACCAATGGCACTTGCCCCTCTTCAAGAATCTAACTATTGATCCATTTCTGTGAGAAGAAGGGCCACAGAATGATGGAGTGTAGAAATGTATTCAAGGCAATCAGAAATAATATGCAGTTTAATAACAACTAAAGAAATAATAATTATAGAAATAACTATAATAATGATAATAGAAATGCAACTTTAGGAATGACAACAATAGGAATAGAAATTGGAAAAATGATAACTCAAACCAAATAACTCCACAGCAATATAACTTAAGTAGAGCTCATCCAAGAAATAGTAAGAGTGCTTCTGCCCCTCCACATGGGGCAGAAGATGGTGCCCCTTAGATTCTGTTGTTTTTGTATATATCAACGCTTTTCAGTTTGTCTTCCCTCCACATAGTATCTAAGAAGAAGGAAGATAAAAGAAGAAATGGATTTTTTTTAATACAGTACCTCTGTGATTTATTAAATATGTACATTTAAAACATTTTTTTCTTCCCTGTTGATGGATCTGTACTATTTTGTAGCACTTTATTGGTGCTATACAATATTTGATTTTTTTCTCTCATTTCTTGCATTTGAAGCACATATCACCAGTAATGAAACTGATTGACTATATCCTATCAAATGCATTGGAGATAATAATCCATAGACAAAGAGAATACTGTTTTTTTGGAACACATTGAATTTTTGGATTCTAATTATATTATTGCTTTTCTTTTATATTAATTAGAATATTTGTTTTTTCCCCTTTTTCATTTCTTGTACTTAAGGTACATATGATTAATATTGTTTTTTTATTCTGCAGTAATATAAGTTTAATATATATATATATATATATACATATATATATGCTATAATATTAATACATACCCCAAAGTTTTAAACTGTGGGAACTTGCCATTTATTGATAAAATGTTATGGGACTGTGATTAGTGTTTGTGTCTGATTCTAGGAAATGGTATCAAAAAGGAGCTCAGACTTCATCTATACAGTGCCATAGAAGCACAGACTTAATCTGAATAGTGCCAAAAAGAGCACACAGGTCAACAACAACAATAACAAAAGAAACCAAACCAGGTAGGATTGATGCACTTCTGAGCCAGTACAAGAGGACTTAAACCTAGTGTGAGATTCGAGGTTGCGACACTTGACATATGTTAAGATGTAGGACTTCCTTGTATCCACACTCTTTGGGAAATACTCATAGACAAGTACTGAAGTTTGGCTATCATCTGACTCCCCCTATCCCTGAAAAAAAAAATCAGACAAGGGAATGACACTTCCCTATCACACACAAAAAAATCTAGTCCTTTTTTCTCTCTTATAGTATGGCAACTTCCTGTAGTCTTGACTGAAAATGGGTAAGTTAAATATTACTGCATTCTGTCCTACAGATTTGTGGGATAGAAATTACTTTAATTGGACCCTAATACAAGGGCCTATTATGAATTGATTCTTGTTTACTCAAAATTTTACATACATAGATTTTGATATTTGATTCTGTTTTTGAATATTTTCTTTCTCCCAAAAGTTAAACTTTCTTCCATTCTTTTCTTCATATTTTTTTCTCTTCTTTTGATAATTGACTCCTACACCACCATAAGTCAACCATGCATCCTGAGCTGAATTTCGTGTTCTCAACACCCACTTCTGGGGGGGGGGCGGGTGTATTTTAATAAAAATGCAAAATTTAAAATTTTTGTTCAAGAAAGCTCATCAAGGAAAGAAGATTGCTAACTCCTAAATCCAGAGAATCAACTGTTTGCAGAAAGATGCCTGAAAAACCTACACTACATCAAGAAGAACCAGAATAAACTTTGGGTGTGATTGATTGAACTGAATGTTGATTGAACATTTAAGTTGAATGTATACTGTTATGCCAAAAGGGGATTGTCCCCTAATTGGTTTTTGTTAATGTACCAAGCAAAACATTGGTTTTGCTTTCTCTCTTCTATTTCCATCTTCTCTCTAACTATTGTAGTTTCCTCTTAGAAGGTGAAATTTTGTATGCACCTGCAGTTAGAAGAATTAGAGGTACAGGATTATTATGTTTATTGATCAGTTGGGGAGACTAGTCCCTCAAGCATCATCAGGGGGAATTGTGAATTTTAGTTTTACTCCACCCTGCTTAGTCTTTAGAATTCTAGCAACCAGGAATGGATACACTCCCACTTAAGGATTAACTGTGAGAAGGAAGGCCTATGACCAACATGTGTTAGCAAGTGACAAATCAGAAACAACTGACAGACCCCCTGGACTGTCCTAAGTCAAGCTTAAGCTACCATTGGTACATGTGAGACGCAGCAAGTGATGTAAAGAATTGTCTATATATTTCACATCACTTCCTCTCTCCTTTCTCTCTCTCAGAGACATTGGATTCATTCAGCAATGCTGGACTCTTGTGGTTTGGCATTGGGAGCTTGTAGCAGTATTCTTGGCGTGCTTGTGGGGTTTTGCTCTGTAGTGTGGTTTAGGTGAGGCTTCTTCCCTGAGCGAGTCTGGTGAGTGGTTAGGCTGATTCCTACTTTCTTTTACCTCCTGAAAGCACTATCTTCCAAGGAGACCCCTCATCTTGGAAGAGGCCTTGTGGCTGGAAGCCGAGCTAGATTAAATGTTGGAGGAGGCTTCCTGGCTGAGGATTCTGAACTCCCCTTAGATTAGGCTAGGCTGGAGAAATCTTATACCCTTTCCTCTTGCTCTTCTTCTTAATTTCTTCCCTCTGTTGTAATTAAACCACCATAAAAATCCCAAACTGACTTGAGTATTTTATTGGGGTTGAATTTAAATCCCTGGCAACCACTAAATTAATATATTCAGTCAACAACCCTAATTTTACCCTTAACAGTCAGTTTATGGATTGTTCAAATTCCTTTCCTAAAATACTTTTATTTAGATACTCTATTCCTTGTTCTGATAGCCTACACCAGAACTGGTGAATCTTTTAGATATTACATTCTCTTTGCATCTTCAAGCCACTATGAGCCCTTGGCTCACAGTGAGAGGAGGGAGGGATTGCTCACATTGGTCTGCTGGGCATAGTGGCAAGGCATGCAAACAATGTCCTCAGGCACAATGGAGAGGGGGAATGGAGCAGCCCCTCTGGCATGTAGGGGCATGTGTGTCATGTTTTCACCAACATGGGGTTAGACATGTGAGTTTTAGTTTTACTACACCCTGCTTAGTCTTTAAAATTCTAGCAACCAGGAATGTATACAGCCCCACTTAAGGATTAACTGTAAGGGAGGATGGTCTATGACCTGAGTGTGCTAGCAAGTGACAAATCAGAAACAACTGACTGACCCCCTGGACTGTCTTAAGCCAAGTTTAAGCCATCATTGGTACATGTGATACATAGGAAGTGATGTAAAGAACTACCTTTATATTTTGTGTCACTTCCTGTGAGGGGGCTTTTGCGGGATTTTGCAGCTTTGTTGGACTTGGGCAGGGGTATTTGACTTGGAGGAGCTCTGAAGCGTGGTGTAAGTGAGATAGCTTCCCTGAACAGCCATGTGGTGAGTGATGAGGCTGACTCCCCTTTCCCTTGATCCTTCTGAAAGTTCCAGCATCCAAGGAGGCCCCTTATCTTGGAGGAGGCCTCCTAGGTGGAAGCCAAGTTAGATTTAATCTTCTGGGAAGGCCCCTTGGCTGAGAGGCCTCTGAACTCCCCCTGGATCAGGCCAGGCCAGAGTAGATCTTTACCTTTTTCCCTCTTTTTCCTTCTTCTTAATTTCTTCCTTCTTTGTAAATAAATGACCATAAAAGCCCATTCTGACTTGAGTATTTAATTGGGATTTAGAATTTAAATCCCTGGTGACCACCAAATATATTCAGTCTCAACCCTAAAATTTACCCTTAACAGACAGTTTATGTTTTTATAAGTATTCTTCCATTTCTCTTACATTATAAAATGAGTTTTCATATAATTGAGCCAAATAACTCTAAATAATTACTTTAATGTAATCTTCATTAGTGATATAGCCCTTTTCTTATTAACCAATGGATTATTAATTTTGATTATGTTTTCATAAAACCAACTCCTACATTTATTGGTTTAATGCTTTTCTTACATTCAGCTTTATTGATATCACTATTCATTTTTAGGATTTCTAATTTAGAAATTCCTATTTCTAAAATCAACTAGTTGATGATTTTTAATTTTGTTCTTTTTCTAGTTTTCTTTTTAAATTGCATTTCTTATTCTTTCTCTATTTTATTAATGTAAACATTCTTTGACATAAATATTCCTCTAATTGCTGCTTTTGTTACATCCCATAGGTTTTGGTATGATGTCTCTATGTTGCCATTCTCATTAGTTAAATTATTTATTGTTTCAATGATTTATTCCTTAAACTACTCATCTTTAAGATTAAATAATTTAGTCTCCAATTAGTTTTTACTTTTTGTTTCCATCTTCCTTTATTATATTGAATTTTTGTTGCATTAGATCTGAAAGGGATGCATTTAATATTTATGCTTTTCTACTCTTAACTATAATGTTTTTGTATTAAAATATATGATCAGTTTTTGTATGAGTGCCATGTATCACTGAGTATAAGGTATGCTACTTTCTGTTTCCATTCATTTCTCTTCAGATATCTATCGTATTTAACTTATCTAAGATTCTATTGCTCTCCTTGACATCCTTCTCATTTAATTTTTGGATTGATTTATCTAGTTCTGAGAGGAAAAAATTAAAGTTTCATACTATTATAGTTTTGTTATTCATTTCCATCTGCATCTCATTTAGTTTTTCATTTAAAAATCTGAATGATATAATATTTGGCACATATAGGTTTAATATGGATAATGCTTCATTATCACTGGCACCTTTTAAAAATATTTTTTATTTAGAATATTTTTCCATGGCTACATGATTCATGATGTTTTCCCAACAATCTTCCCTCCCCCCTCCTGGAGCTCACAAGTAATTCCCCTGGATTATACATGTATCATTCTTCAAAACCTATATCCATGTTATTCATATTTGCAATATGGTGATCTTTTAAGATCAAAACTCCAATCATATCTCCATCAAAGTAAATGATTGATCATATGTTGTCCTTCTGCATTTCTGCAGTTCTTTCTCTGGATGTAGATAGTATTCTTTCTCATTAGTTCCTGTGAACTGTTCTGGGTCATTGCATTGCTACTAGTAGAGAAGTTTATTACATTTGATTGTGCCATAATTTTTTAGTCTCTGTATGCAACATTCTCCTGGTTCTGTTCCTTTAGCTCTGCATCAATTCCTGGAGGTCTTTCTAGTTCATATGGAATTCCTCCAGTTCATTATTCCTATCAGCACAATAGTATTCCATCACCATCAAATACCACAATTTGTTCAGCTATTTTCCAATCAATGGATACCCCCCACCATTTCCCAATTTTTTGCCACCACAAAGAGTATGGCTATAAACATTTTTGTACAAGTATTTTTTCTTATCTCTTTAGGGTACAGATGCAGAGGTGGTATGGCTCGATCAAAGGGTGGGCATTCTTTTAAAGCCCTTTGCAGATAATTCCAAATTGCCCTCCTGAATGGTTGGGCTATCTGATCCCTTTTAAGAATGTAGTTTCCCAATTTTTCTCTTATGATTATTTATTTTTTCTTTAACTTTTTCAGAGAAGACGATTGCTACCCCTGATTACTTTGTTTCAGCTGAGGCATATTATATTCTTCTCCAGCCCATTATTTTTACTCTATGTGTATCTTTCTACTTTTATGTGTATTTCTTGGAAAAAATATATATAGTTTAGTTTTGGTTTTTGACCCATTCTGGTTTTTTTTTAATAGGTGAATTCATTCCATTCACATTCGAAGTCATAATTACTAGTTGGGTTTTTCTTTCCAGTCTCTTTTTTCCTCACCATCCTTCTCTTCCTTTATTTTTTTGCTGTATCCCTCCTCAGATGTCCAATTTCTTCTCGCAATTACCTCTCCAATTCTCATCCCTTCTTTTTTTCTGACTTTTTAAAATTAATTTATTTAGTCAATTTAGAACATTATTCCTTGGTTACAATAATCACATTATTTCCCTCCCTCCCTTCCAACCACCCTTCTTGCAGCCAACACACAATTTCATTGGGTATTACTTGTGTCCTTGATCAGAACCTATTTTCATGTTGTTGGTGTTTGCATTAGGATGACTTTTGGAGGAATCTAGGAGAAAAACCACTATCCACATTCAGAGGAAAAGCAGTGGGAGTAGAAAAACAACTGCTTGAATACATGGGTCAAGGGGATATGGCTGGGGAGGTAGACTCATTCCTTCTTAAACCCTTCCCCATATCCTCTCCCTTTGCCTTCCTAGTTTCTAATAGGCTCACCTTTCTAAAAGTCTCACTCTTGTTCCTTTACTTTACCTTTTAGTTCTTATTCTATCATTTTTCCAAAAGTCCCTTCCTTATTCCCCCAACAATGCCATTCTATTGTTTTGATGTTAATTCAATTCTAAAAATCCCTCCTTTATCTAGTCCTATGAATCCCTCCTTTAAACCTTTACTTTAGCCCTCTACTTCTGCTAGTCCTTCCCCCAGGGGTTGCTTGTTGATTCCAAGTTATTTGTTTTGATTTTGCCCCCAGATCTTTCAGCTTGTTGATTCCGTTATGTTTGATTAGGGATTTCTATACTACCTGGTGGGGCTGAGGGCAGGGAAGTCAGAGACCTTCTTCCCTAGTTGTTCCCGGTTATTCAGCTTCACTTCTGACTCCTGTCTGGATTTGCCTTTCTTAGCATTGATCTTATTTATTTTTCATTGTTTATGGGAGATATTAGGAGATAAAAGAAGTTTCATGTCCTATTCTCCAGTCTTCCCACAATCCTCACATGTGGAGATTCTCAAAAACTTTTTTACAGGAAAGGAAGAACTATGAGGTTCTTCCAAGTCAGATCAATTTTGAATCCTTTGAATATAAATTTATCAATAGATTATAAACTTATTTTCCAAGGAGCAGCCCAGCAAAGGAAAGAGATACTCATTACCAAAAAACTTCACAGTGCTTATAAATCATACATATAAAGCATTTAATAAATGTCTATTATTTGCCAAACACTGTGCTAGGCAGTGAAAATACAAAGACAAAAAATGAAATCATTCCCGCTCATATAGGGTTAACATTCTAGGTAACAGGCACATTTCTAAGTAGGTATATAATGTGTTCAAAAATAAATACAAAATAATTTCAAGGAGCTAGGATAGAAAGTCAAGGAAGATTCCACATAGAAAGTAGTGCTTGAAAGAAAATTGGTCTCATGAGAGGCAGAGGTGATGAAGGAGCTTGTTCCCAGAGTGTAGGAGAAAGAGAGATGGAGTGCTACGATTGAAGGACAACAAAAAGCATTTTCCCATCACATCTCATAAAATGTGAAAGGTTTGTTAGCTGTCTTGGTGGAAAGAATTACCTCCAGATAGGAAATTCTAGTCCTTTCAATTTAATCTTTGACCTACACTCTGATCAAATTGAAAAGTTGTTCATTTAACATTAACATGTAATGTTATTATATGCTTCTCTTTAGCATTATCTCCAAGAATATATATTTTTAAATTTTTCTCTCATACTGAGTTATTTCACAGTTCAAATAGCATTATAGTGGATTCAGAAAATGAAAGCATTAGGAAGATTATTAGTGAGGAGGAAAACTCTGGGAAGTTATAAAAGAAAACAAGAGGTCATCATAGCCATACTTGAAAAGATGAGTCAGGATAAATAGGATATTAATACTGTTGTTCCTTGTATACTGGGTGGTGAGAATGGAAAAGGTAAATGGAATGTAGCTTGAACTCTGGAAGAGTACTAGGAAATTATCTAGTCTAAGCTTTTGTTTAATGGATCAGGAAAACCAAGATTCAGAGAGGTTAAGTGACTTATCAGAGCTATTAAGTGACAAAGCTAGCATTTGAACCCAAGGCCTCTAAGCTACAAATCTATCATTCTATTCAATGTATCATAACCAGCATGGCTCCATCCTACAGAGAAATATACAAGTACATAGGAATCTATTAAGTCATGTTAGATACAATGTAATGTACCTATTAGCTTTAAAGCCTGGATTTAGGGCACAGATTATTAATTGGGGGCTAGGGACAAATAACATTATATCTGGGGGTATTTACAAATGTCCTTTACATGTAAAGACTTTTCTCTGGAGCACAGTTAAGAAACTTAATAGCTATGCTTCTCTAAGCTAATATAGCACCATAATGATTTTCAGTGTCTCTTACAAGCAGAAATCTGAAAGGAAAAAAAAAATACAACCTTTTCCCAGCTTTTGTATAAGTATGATCTGCTTCTTGAAAAACATAAACAATAATTTGTCCCTTGGTTCATAGTGTCTTAGCTTTAGTTCAGGTCTTGTCACATCTAATTATTATAGTTTTAAGATGTCCACTACAGGCAGACTTTCCCCCCCTTTTCTCTTACTCCAGTTTTCAAGTGATTCTTTTCTCCCTTTGAAATTTTCTTCTCCCAAGTTCACTCGTAATGATTTTAGTAATCAGATGCCACTTGACAGAAACATTAACTCTCAATGATATTATTCCCTATTATCAGGATTTTCAGACATCTGAGGTTAAATAATTCCTAATTTTCTATTATTTGCACAGATGGAAAGAGTTACACCAAATCATTCCTAATAAAACTTTCAGCTTCTATTTTCTAATTGTTATATGTATTTGAGAAACCAGTGTCATTTTTTTGTCTGAAAAGAGTGAAACCACATTTGATTCAGTAAGTTTTAATTGCATACTGGTCTTCTTTCTCCAGGAGTAATGAGGGTCAAATAAATAGAAATTACTTAAATGACAGAGTCTAGGAGGCCAAAAGAACTTTATCGAACTCTCCTGTATCCTTATAGAACTTATTCATTTGGGGGTACATTCAAAAGGTATTTATGTCTGTTCACTTCATATTAGTACATTTTCAATTCTTGAGATCTTTTTTTAGCTTACTTTTTTCCTATGGTCCAAAAACACTTTAGTATTCTTATTTTCTACATGTAATGTTTTGCTTCTGAGAGACCAAAACAAGAAGCAGAAAAATTAAGTGAGTATATTTCATGATCAAAAACTGTGTTCTTGTGTCCTTTCTGTATAAACCACTAGTGGTAAGTACATTATCGCTAAACCTCATAGACAGATTTAGGTAGCATGCTGTTGTATCTAAAGCTAAATATCTACTATTCACCTAACAACATCGAATTCACTCACCCAGTAAGCAATCAAAGTGAGGGTAGGGGTTAGAGGATAGAGGATTTGAGCAATGGAGTCAAGATGACAGAGATGCAGGAAGAAATATGTAGTTGAGCTCTACCTGACACCTTCTCCACTCAGATATAGAAAAGACTGTGGTGATTGGTAAATTTAAGGGGAAAAAATCAAAGTGAATCAATTTTCCTGCCCAAGTTAGAAAAGGAGACAGACAGAAAGGTCTGCAGACACAGAGGATGGAGTCTAGTCAGGAATGGTCATATGAAGCATTATAGTGTCGCAGGAAGATGTACACCAAGGCAAGAAAAGGCACAAGATAAAGTACATAGGGAAAGAATTTGATGCAGGATGCAGGATGAAGTAGTAACTGGCAGCACTCACTACCTGCATCTGGATCACATATCTAAGACAGATTAATGAGATAACTTGTATCTTGGGGTGGCATTCTCATGAGGGGCAGTCATAGACCTGAGGCTATGAACTGAGCAAGGAGAAAGCTCAGGAGAAAACAACTGCTATTTGACTCTGACCCTAGGAACTGAGAAAGATTTCAGTTTCAGCTCCAGCTCAATCTGAATCCTGCAGCAGAATAGCCAGGGAAGAAATCTCATAGAAAGAAGAGACTAGTCCTACCACTTTCAACCATTAGAACTCTAAAGCTGTCTATAATCACCAACTTCAGAAGTAGTCTCCTAGAATCCAATCAAAGACAATATGTCTCTCAAACACAAATCTAGTTCAGGAACTTACAGACAAGGATGGCAGTAGTCAGACTTTGCTCTTTGGAATCACTGAAAGTTTCTAAGTCCTCACCTGAATTGTCCCTAAGATTATGGGATAGCACAATATTCAATATCCTGAAAAAAGTAGCTTTAGGACCCCACCTGACACAGGTTTAGTAAAGACATTCCCTCCAGAAGTGTGCAGAGCCTTCCCCTAATATCAGGTCAAGAAGTAGGCTGGCAGACTAAACAACAATAACAACAAAAATTCCCTCTTAGAATCTATTATGATGGCAGTGATACTGAAGACAAAAACCCAAATGAAAAGAATGAAACATCTACAAGCAAAAGCTCAAAGGAAAATGTAACTTGGATGGAAATTCAATTATAATTCATAGAAGAGATTAATCAAAACATTTTAAATGGATTGTCTTAATAAATTAGTTGAACATGCTAATGAGAAAATGGTGGTGGGTGGTCAAAGCTATGGAAGAACAAACTGGAAAATGACAACAGCAAGGCACAAAACCTTACCCACTCCCTGAAAATAAGAAGGGATGAAAAAGAATCAAATGATTCTATAAGACAATGAGAAATATTAAAATAATGTCAAAAGAGTTTTAAAAATAAGAAAATGAAAGGTATTTCAATCAAAGAAAAAATTGGCCTGGAAAACAGAATGAGGAAAAATAATTTAAAAATTATTATAGGGTGCAGCTGGGTGGCTCAGTGGATTGAGAGCCAGGCGTGGAGATGGGAGGTCCTAGGTTCAAATCTGGCCTCAGTCACTTCCTAGCTGTGTAACCCTGGGCAAGTCACTTAACCCCCATTGCTTAGCCCTTACCACTCTTCTGCCTTGGAGCCAATACATAGTATTGATTCCAAGATGGAAGGTAAGGGTTTAAAATAAAAGAATTATCATATTATTAAAATGATCAAGAAGGTGCAGTGGCCCCTCTGATTTCTACCAAATTTCCTTCCAAAATGCTATTGTAAAGGGGTTAGAAAAGGGTTCTTTTTATAAAAGGTTGGACTGGATTATTTAAGAATAGGGTCACCAGGAATTTTAATTAATTCCAAGAGATTTATTTAACAATTTATTGTTAAATATAAAAGGAGTGAAGTAAGAAAATCTGAGAGAGGATAGGGTAAGATAACTCATCTACGCACTAAGTATTTTGCTCCAGCCCCTGACTCAACCTAGGCAGGGGAGTTTAGTACTTAGCTAGAGAAGCCTTGGCTTTGAGCCAAGGACTTGGGGATGCAGGGAGCCTCTCTGAAGAGGATAGGTCTCTCTTTAGGCTAGTCTGTTCAGAAATCCAGGAAAGGAGTCAACTCTTTCACTCACCATGTGGCAATCCAAAGGGAGACATTTGAGGTCAGTCTCACCAGGAAAGGTCTCAGGTCCAGTCAGCAGATTCTTCATCAGCCTCCAATTCAAACTCTGAACTCCAGAAGAAGTACCAGTGGGAGTCCCCCACAGGAAGTTAAAACTCTCTTTTAAAGACACTTTCTTTTGTGTCACTTCCTGTGCCTTCCTACACTTTTAATTCTACCAACTACAGTTGAAGCTTTGCTTAGGACTGCCCAAGGGACAGTTTGATTCTGATTTGTCACCCACTATCACACATGTGGGTCACAGACTTCTCCCACTTAATCCTTAAGTGGGATGTTTACACTTTTGGTGATTAAATCTAAAAATGGGCATTTGAGTTAATTTAATCTTCACAATCAGGGGAGAGTTAATTAATTTCATTTTTACAATTAGGGGAGAATTAAATTTAATCTTTACACTATTATATAACATCTGTAAAGGATAATTTTAGCATTGTGACCTAAACTGTATTAATTATTTGGTAACCATGGATATCCCAAATAAAAAAAATACCCAAAGTCAGCTGGAAATTTATGGTGATTTAATTAATACAGTGGAAAGAAATTAAGAAGAAGGGAGAAGGAAAGGGTGTAGGATTTCTCCCACCTGGCTTGTGCCAGGGGAAAGCTTAGAGGCTCTAGGAAGGTAAGGTTTTGGAGAGTAAAGGAGGAAGGAATCAGCCTGAACTCTGAGAGGTGTGATATGGAAATCACTTTAAAAGACTGATATATATTAATTTAAGGTCGCCAAGGAATTCAGCTATGTAATTCCTAAATGAAAACTCAAGTCAGCAGTCAATCTTTTATGGAGTTTTTTTTTTTATTACTAACAGGAGGAAGAAAGGCATGAGAGAGAGAGAGAGAGAGAGAGAGAGAGAGAGAGAGAGAGAGAGAGAGAGAGAGAGAGAGAAAGGGGAGAGAAGGGAATAGGGCTTAAATACCCCCTCTGCTTAGGTTGGGCCAAAGGCCCAAGGCCTTGGATAGCCAAGGCAAAGAAAAGAGATCAGTTCCTATCACTCACATGACCAAAATGGAGAAACAGTCTCAGGGCCTCCACTCCAAGCACCAGCCTCCAACCACCACACTCTCCCTCCACACAGGAAGTCCCAGCCTCCTCAGCTCTCCTCTACCTCACTTCCTGTGTCTCACCTGTGCCAATGGTGACTCTAGCTTAACCCAGGACCGCCCAAAGGTCTGTCCCCTTTGCACATGTCTATTGAAGGTCATATTCTCAAATAATTAAATCTTGAGTTTTGCTGCAGCTCTTCCTAATCTTGTTACCCTGAGTAGGGTAGAGATTGTAGTTTCCAAGACCTGATTCTGTCATTCCAAGTATCTCTTTTGTTATTGATCAGGAAATAGCCAAATCCCATCCTCTAAAGAATGGTTTGAACTGGATTGAGTAGTTTTGAAATTCACAGAGGGCTCAGCCAAGATGCCTGAACCTGAATTAGCTCAAGGGCAAACTCAATGCCAAAACCCAGACAAATAGCTGCCACTAAGCCAAGATGTTGGAACGCTTAGCACTCTGCCAGCCAGAGCTGCCTCTCCAGGTAAAGAGAGTGAAGAGAGGAAGTCATGTGCCCTATATAGAGGGTTTAACATCACTTTCCTGCATCTCATCTGTACCAACATTAGCTTAGCTTGACTTAGGACATCCCAGGGGTCTGTCAGCTGTTTCTGCACATGTCTGTTGAAGGCCATCTTCTTAGATACTTAGTCCTTGAATATGGATGCAGACATTCCTGACCTTGTTAAACTAAGTGGGGTGGAGCAATGTAGAGTTCCCAAGACTTGATTCTGTTAGACCAATTATCTCCATTGTTACAAATCAGGAAATAGCTAAATCAAATCTTCTAAAGTACAGTCTGAGTAGAGTGGAGTAGTTTTAAAATTCACACATCTCAAAATGAATTTTGGAGCAACATAAGTCACAAAAAGAAAAGGTGAAGTAATTCTGAGCCCAAAACAACTTAGAAGGTTGGCATGATGGAGCTAGTGCCAAAAGGTGGAGGTAGAGCTTAGCACTCCAGGGTTGGCTATACTGAGGCAATGGGCTATGGGCATAGCTGAACCAGTAGCAAAGGCTTTCTGAACTCTCAACCACAGATGCTAAGGAGGATCAGATGAGTATTCAAAAGGAGATTACAAAGGTTTCTTTGCTGGTTCTGGATGCAAAAATCTTGTTGCATTGCTCATACAAAGAACCAGACTGTGGTCCAGGGCAGTCACAGGATGAGGAGGAGCACCAATATACACTAGCACTTTTAGCCACATGGAGCAGAAGAGTAACATCTCCATGGGATAAAAGAGTGTTTGGGGTTACTCAAAGAGCAAAGGTAAAGATAGTATTAAAGACACCTCTCCTTACCTCATACAACCTTGGAAGAACTGAAAACAGTTAGATCCTCAGTGTCAGCTCTGAAGACAACTTTAAAGACAACCTGAAACTTGGGAGAGTGCTCCTTTCCCCACAGTTTTTTGTTTGTTTGTGTGTTTTTAAGAAAATGGCAGGAAAAATGAACAGACAACAACAAAAAAGGAAAAAAACAAAGAAAGTTATTTTGGTGACAGGGTAGAGTCAAACTCAGAAGAAAACAACAAAGTCAATATTGCTGCATCCAAAGCCTCCAAAACTATATTGATTGCTCTAAAGGCCCAAAAGAATTAATGGAGGAATTCAAAAAGGATTTTAAAAATCAAATTAGTGGTAGAAGAAAAATTGGGAAAATAAATGAGAGTGAAGCAGGAAAACTATGAAAAATGAGTCAGCAGCTTGGTAAAAAAGGCACAAAAATCATAAAAAATAATGCCTTAAAAATCAAAATAGGGCAATTAATAGGAGAGGCACAAAATTTTTAAAAAAGGAAAAGAAAAGAGTTCCATCAAAAGTAGAACTGGTGAAAGAGAAAAAAATGCATTGAAGAGGAAAAATTCTTGAAAGACAGAATTGACTGTATGGGGAAAGGTGTACACTTACATTGAGTTCAATTCATGGAGGAAAATAACTCTTTTCAAAGTAAAATTGGCAAAAGGGAAAAGAGATACAAAAGCTCACTCAAGAAAATCATTTCTTAAAAATTAGATTTAGGCAAATGGATGCTAATGAATCTATAAAACATCAAGAAACAATCAAAGTCAAAAGAATTAAATAACAGAAGAAAATATGAAATATTTCATGGAAAAAACAATTGTCCTGGTAAATAAACCCAAAAGAGATAATTTAAGGATTGTTGGGCTATTTGAAATCCATGATCAAAAAAAAAAAACGATCTTAGACATTATTTTTCAAGAAATCATCAAGGAAGATTGCCCTGATATTCTAGAACCAAATGACAAAATAGACATTGAAAGAATCCACCAATCACCTCCACTAAGAGATTCCAAAAGGATAACTCCCAAGAATATTATAGCCAAATTCAGAATTCCCAGGTCAAGAAGAAAATAATAATTTTTTTAAACCCTTACTTTATGTCTTAGAACCTAAAGGGCTAGGCAAGGAAGGTCAAGTGACTTGCCCAGGGTCACATAATTAAGAAGTATATAAGGCCATATTTGAACCTAGCACCTCCCATCTCTAGGCCTGGCTCACAATCCACTGAAACCCCTAGCTGCCTCCTAAGGAGAAAATATTTCAAGCAACCAAAAAGAAACCATTCAAATATTGTGGATCCACAGACAGGAAAATACACTTAGCTTCTACATTAAAGTATTGGAGGGTCTAAAATATGACATTCTAGAGGATAAAGGAGCTAGGATTTCAACCAAGAATCACTTACCCAGCAAAACTGAGCTTAATTATTCAAAGGGGGAAAATGGTTATTCAGTGAAATAGAGGACTTTCAAACATTTATGATGAAAAGACCAGAGATAAATTGAAAATTTGACTCTCAAATACAAGATTCAAGATAATCATAAACAGGTAAACAGGAAAGAAAAATTAAAAAATTCATTAATGTTCAAATATGTACATCCCTATGTGAGGAGATAATTCTTGTAATGCCAAAGAACTTTGTTATTATTTTGGGAAATTCCAATGAGAGAAACAAAGTTTCCAAGTCAGAAAGAAATAGGCTTATTTAGAGAAGGACAGTCTCACAATAAAGCCAGACTTTGGGGGGAAGCTGGGTATCTCAGTGGATTGAGAGTCAGACCTAGAGACGAGAGGTCCAGGTTCAAATATGGTCTCAGACACTTCCCAGCTGTGTGACCCTGGGCAAGTCACTTGACCCCCATTGCCTAGTCCTTACCACTCTTTTGCCTTGGAACCAATACACAGCATTGGTTCCAAGACAGAAGGTAAGGGTTTAAAAAAAAAGCCAGACTCTGGCCAAGGCCAAAGACTTCAAGCCTTGTGAGTAACCTCTTATTATACCAAAAATGATACAAAGATTGACAGGTTCTTAGATGAAAAGAATGAAAAAAGTTATACAAAACATCAAACCAGAATGTAAAAACTGAAGTATCTCCCAAAATAATAATAGTTTTATAAAATCTGGACTAAAATAGTAACCAATCAGAATAAAAGGAAATGTGTCACAGCTGACTAAACAAGATATAATTCTGCTCTGGAGCGCAAATTTAAAGAAGGTCACCAAAAGTCATCAAGGGTGATAACTGTATCTATTATAGGGGCTATTCTAGTGATAAGGATGCTTAGAAAAGTCCCTACACTCAACTTTTGCTATTGTGGTTTAACTTTGTTAGAATTACATCTTGAGTACATCAAGAACACTCGCTGGGATGTGAGAAAAACAAGTTTAAAGTTAAAGGCCATACTGTTGAAAATCTTATGTAATGGTGATTAAATCAAAACTTATACTAATTTACTACTAAAATAATCAATAAGAAAGAGGGTAGAGAATTTTACATTCACATTAGAAGGAGCATATATAGACAGAAAGCAAGGGTGTGAGTTGAATATAATGGGATGATATAAAAATTAAATTAAATTAAATTAATGCATGAGAAAGAGTAATGCATTGAGAGAAGGTGGAAGGGAAAAATAGGATAGGGTAAATTATTGTGCTTAAAAGAGTCATGAAAGGACATTCACAGTGGAAAGGAAGATGGAGAGATGGGGAGGAGAAGATGTGAATTTTATTCTCATTAGAATTGGTCCAATGAGGGAAGAACATTCACAATCAATTAGGAATGGAAAACTATTCTATCCTACAGAAAAGTAGGAGGATAAAAGTATAAGGGAAATGTGATAAGACTGACAGAAATGAGAGCAAATTGGGGAAAGTGAAATTCAGAAACTAAATTATATAGAATGTAATACATAGTAATTATAATGGTACAATTTTTCATAAGTCTCTTTAATAAGGGCTCTATTTTTCAAATAATTAGGGAATTGAGTTGAATTTATAAGAATACAAATCATTCCCCAATTGATAATTGGTAAAAGGATATGGACACAGAAATTCTCCAGTAAAGTAATTAAATCTCTCAATAGTTGTACAAAAATACTTTAAATCACTATTAATTTGAGAAACAAGAATTAAAACAACTGAGATACTACCTTAAAACAATCAGATTTACTATTTTGATAGAAAAGGAAAATGACAAAACTTTGAGGGAATGTGATAAATTTGAGATATTAATGAACCTGGGACTTGTGAACTGGTTCAAGCATTCTGGAGAGCAATTTAGACCTATGTCCAAAGGGTCATAAAATAGTACACACTCTTTGACCCAGCAGTACTATTACTGGGTTTGTATCCTAAAGAGATAAATAACAAAAAAGCAGAGAACCTAGTTGTACAAAAATGTTTAAAGCAGATCTTTTTGTTGGGGCAAAGAATTGGAAAGTGAGGAGATACCCATCAATTAGGGAATGGCTAAGTTATAGTATGTGATTGTAATGGAATACTATTGTGCAGTAAGAAATGAAGAGCAGGAGAAGCTCAGAAAAACTTGGAGAGACGTGAACTGGAGCAGAGTGAAAAAAAATAGAAGAACATTGTACACAGTGATAAGAACACTGTCTAATGAATAACTGCGAATTTATTTAGCTATTCTCAGCAAATGCAATAACCAAAATAAAAAATACTCATGATAAAAAATCCCATTTGCTTCCAGAGAAAGGACTTAATGTAGTCTGAATCAAGACCAAAACAAACTTTTTTTCATTCATAATTCTTGTTCAAATTTCCTTCCACAAAAGGATTAATATGGAAAAATGTTTTACATGATTGCATATGCAAAATCTATATGAGATTGCTTACCATCTCAAGGTGGGTGGGGAAATGGTGGGGAGTAAGAAAGGAAGTTAACTCAAGGCTCAATGTTCTTTTAAAAATGTTGGAAACTTTTTTTATGTAATTTTGGGGGAAATTAAATTAAATTAAAAAAGAATTAGTGGATTCTCTGTGAACAGTCATTAAAACAAAAGCACAAAAATAAGCAAACACGCAAAACACACACACCAAATTTCAAGAAATTATAAGGAAATCTGCCCAGATATATTAGAAACAACCCACTTATCACCTCCTGAAAAAAATCCAAAATTAGAAGTCTCAGGGACTTTATAATCAAGAATCAAGATGCTTAGATCAAATGAAAAATCTGAAAACAGAAAGAAATATTTATAGTACTAAGAAGCCATTAAATATTCACAATTTAGTAGTTATCATTATGAAGCAGCAGAGCACATAGAATACAATATTCCAAAAGGCAAACAATATAGGATTACAGCCAATAATAATTAAGCCAAAAAATATTGTGTAATCCTAAAAGGGGATGGGGTATAGAAATGAATTTTTAATTAAATAGAAGTATTCCAGGTATTCCTGATAAAAAAGAATGTTTGAAATATGAAATATGAGTTCAGAGAAACATGAAATCATAAATGTGAATGAACAGCCATAAGGGACCAAACAAGGAGAAGCTATTTACATTCAAATTTGGGGATATGATACATATATGCTCCCAAACTACATCATTATAAGGGATTATAGAGGAGTCTAAGTAGGTTCAATTAGACCAAGAGCGTAGGACTTGTTCTATTATATCTTGATGGTCATAAGAGGGGGATGGAAAGGGAATGGAAAAGGAATACCTTGAGTGGTTGGAGGGTTTGGGAGAGTGGGAAGAAGGATGAGGAAAACCATTTCACATAATTGGGTTATGCAAGTAGAAGTTTATATGAGCTAGGAGGAAGTGGGGTGTGACAAATATTTAAATGTAACCCTCTCTGAACTAGTCAAAGAAAAGGAGAGCATATATATAAAAGTTGGGAATAGAAATACATTTCATTCAATGGGGAAAAAGAAGGGGAAATAAAAGGAAGGGCAGATTAAGGAAGTGATCAGTCCTAAGTAAAAGCCTAAGAATATACAAAAATATTAAAGGCATCTCTTTTTGTATTGGCAAAGAATTGGTAATTAAGGGAATATCCACCAATTGCAGAATGGCTAAATGAGTTATAGTTTGTGAAGGTGATGACTATTAAGAAATTGATCAACCCAGTGACCAACCACAATTTTAGAAGAGTTAGTCTTCACAGACTAATGAAAAAGTTATGGACTCAGAGCAAAGAGTAAAACATATATGTATAATATATTAAAATTCATACAAATATAAGTTCTTGCACATAAAAAATATGCACACAGCCAATGTGAGGAACTATTTTGCCTGACTACATGTTTATAGTATAATTTTTGTTTTTATTTTTCTTCTTTGCTTGCTCAATTAAGGTGGGGGGGAGAGAGGTTGTATTGTTATTGGTTTTAAAATTTATATCTTTTATAAATCAATGAAGATAAACATAGTGTTCTACTATATTACTTTCTATATTAATATTGTATAGCATTCAGGATCCTATTTATATAAGGATACTTGAAAAGCTATTTATTTTCAAAGTCAACACCTAATAAAAGCTGTAGCTTATAAGCCACCACTTATTTATTTACTTTTACCAGATTCACAAAGTGTACCTTAATGTGGAAAAAAAGGCCATTTAATTAAAAAACATAGCCAATTAGGTGATACTCTCCCAAATAACATATATCTTTGTAAAGTGAACATATGGCAAATGTGTAAACAAGGTACACAAGTGAACAACATATAGAGACAAAATAGTCAGGATTCACATATAACTGGACAATTTACATTTCTGACATTGTAGAATCACTAATAAACTATTGTTGTGACATCCAGCTATTCTCTACTACTCTCTGTTAGATATCTAGTTAAAAATCTTGATTCTACTCTCCATTGGGCATTGGTTCAATCTGTAAAATGGGGATAATACCTCTGATACCTACCTCACAATGTTGTTATGAGATTCAAATGAGATCATATATGGAAAGCATTTTGCATGCCTTAAATAGGTCTCTAAATATCCACTGGTTTGGATAAGTAGTAGCACAGTGTTGAGAACACCAGCCCTGGACTCAGAAAGACCTCAGTTCAAAGACCCTAGTTGTATGACGCTAGGAAATCACTTTAAAGTGTTTACCTCAGTTTACTCTTCTGTAAAATGATCCTAAAAAGGAAATTGAAAACTACTTCAGTATCTTTTCCAAGAAAATCCCAAAAGGACTGATGAAGATTTAGATTATTGAACAATGACTAAACATACATTATTACCACAAGTTTCAGTATAAGTAAGCTTAAGTATATATAGATGAAATGAATCTTAAGCAGATAGTCAGTTACTAGAGGTAGAAGAATTCAGGATGAGACCAGGCCATTTCATACCTCTTCTGAATCTTTCTATGTCTTTCTCCATAATGGACTTATAAGACTGAGCTCCTATTTTATTAGAAGAGTGAATGTAGATTTAAATATTACTCTCTTGGAGCCTTATTTATTTATTCCATTTATTACCTTGGGCTAGTTTAAGACACTAAGGGTGCTGGTACCACAGCAGGACAGCTCATTGATCTGCTGGCCAATTTAGATATAAGACAGACATCGCTTGAGTGAATTTATTACATTTATTACAGACCAACTTTACCTCCTTCCTACCTCCAGCATTCAAAAGATGTTCACATAGCCAAAGTTAACATGCTAAAAATAGATTTTATGAATCAAGAAAAATGAATTAGAACACAATAGGTAAGTAGTAAGCAGAACATAGTCTGTAAGTTGCAGAGAAGATGCTGACCCAAATTGGTAAAAGGAGTTTCCTTATCAAAGAATTCCTTCCACTAGAGAAATTAAAGTCCAGATTCCTGTTTTTATATATCTAAGTATGCCTTTCCCAGGGTCTGTCCTTTTATTTATTGCTGTTTCTCCCTCTTCAGTTCTATGGCTCCTCTCTTCCTCTACTTAATAAAATATGGGATAAGGGAATACTGTACATTATGTATAGACCCTGTCATCAAGGAAGAATGGCAAAAAGCATAGTAAAACCTGAAAGGTTATGAAAATGGACCCGAGAAGCAGATGGAAAAGTCATGAGTCAGCAGGGGAAGAATTCCATGAAATTCCAAAGAAGATTCAAAAGAGAAAAACTGTTGGCCAGAACTAGGTCTGGTCACTCTTCTCACTTCTCTCACTGAATCTCTCTCACCAGGGACTCTGACCAGAGCTAGGGAGCAGAGCTGGTTTTCCATATACACTTTCCTACCTGGCTATTGCTGAAGAAATGTTTCTACCTTTGTTGTTGATGATCATCCTGAATCATCATTTTACTCTTGAATGACAGTTTGATTTCCCATCAAATATAGCTATAGAAAAGATAGGGTCTCCCCAGTCCCTCTGTCCAACCTTTTCCCCTTTTATCTCTTTCCCCAGAAATAAAATAGCCATTTAGTATTCCAAAGACTGTCTCTGAAGTTTGTAATAGGAGGGAAGATTCAAACTTCAAACAGAAGAAAGTTGGGAGGGGTTGACTCACTCTTGGTCAGGTCCAGACTCCATTAAGCTTAGTGAGGAAGGAGGAGATGGCTACACTTTAATGAGCCCCCTCCAGCAGCTGGTTTCCTGTTCCTAACACTTTGAGGGCCCTCTCTCAATCCCACTATTACAACACATAGAATATTAGAGCTAAAACAGACCACAGGGATTATTTAATTCAATTCCTTTGTTAAATGATATTAAAATGAAACCCCACGGAGGGGAGAGATTTGTCCAAGTTGTGTAAGAGTTTTTTATTTGTTGCCTGACTCTAAATTCAGCTTTCCTAAATAAAATCTCCTTGAGACAAGTGGTCTTTGGGAGGAGAGAGTCTTCATTATTGTGGAAATTTTGAAGATATAGAAAATGTACCCTAAGCAAGAAAATTAATAATTCATTTCTGTATGCTATAAACTCATTGGGAAACCATTTATGCCTTAGGTAATTTTCCAGGATTTATCTAATGAGTCATAACTGATTGTGAGATGTATTAGTGGAGAGAGCCCCCACAAAGGAAGATTCTCACATTAGGAAAATCATAGATCTTTCCCATATTTTCATGCTTAATTATTTGTCCAGTGGGTGCTCATGATTAATGGTTTACTCCTGATTCAATTGAAAGACTTTTTTCTATAAAGAATGAATCTCCTCTTTGCATTATAGTTAAATCCCTTCAGTTTAAAGCTAAAAATTTTAGGACTGAAAGGTACCATAGGAGTTATATTGTCTACTCCATTGCCATTTTCACTGTCAGATAAGAAAATGAAATCCAAAAATGTTAGTTTTCCAAAGTTCACATAATTGGTAAGTAGAAGGGATGAAATTTGATCCGTTTAAATCCAGAGACATTTCCAATGAATCTGCTTCAAGGTACATTTTAGCTCTACATCTAAAATCATATAATCGTATATCAGCAACTGGGGCAATACAGATGACAGAGCTTTGAGAATGACCTAAGAGATCACTGTGTATGCTGCTTCCAGGACAAATATTAAAGGCTTCTTTGGTGAAATGGAAGACTTTTGATTGCTTTTGTCACAAAGAGATCACTGTGAAAAAGACTCAGGCAGAGCATTAGACATTTTACCATGCAAGTAACTTGACTTCAGCAAACCTTAGTTTCCTAATTTGTAAAAGGAAGTTATAAGTAATTGATTTACCTACTTCAAACAGTTGTTGTGGGGAAAGTGGTTTAGGTGAAGGGCTATATAAACATGAGGAGGAACAGCAAAAAATATACTATTAGAGAAATGCACAATCATAAAAGGAGGTAGACCAATCATGTAGCAAAAATGAGAGATAACCTCTGGAACTACTCCACTGCTAGCCAGGGAATGTCAAGAAACATAGAAGAAAACTCTTTCAGTTCATTATGTTGACCTCCAGTAGAGGATCTACACACCTGGGTATTCCCTACACCAATGGAATCACAGGTCCATACTCTATCCTTTCACCATTGTATCATAATTTTAAATTACAATTGTTTTTGATGGCCTAGAACTTATCCTCTGCTGAAAGTAGTATTTTCAGATTCAAAAGGCCAAACCAAAGATGTCACAGACTTTGGAAAACAGACATAAATAAACAAAAGAAGATCTTTGTTATCTCCATCAGTCTAGTCTATTAGCAGAAACACTGGCAATTGACTCTCTTAATACAAAATGCTTAGACTAACTTAATCAAATGAATCTGTAAAATATCAATACTTTCCTTCACTGCCTACATTAACAACATATTGTTGGAGAAATGTCAGGTTTTCATACTAATTGGAACAAATTTCAAATAACAGGTTTCTCTAAATGGCCTAAACTCTTCACATCATCAACACTTTCCATTTCAAATCCCAAAGATCAGTCTCTAGAGTGTTAAAGATGGAAAGAGTTTGATTTTTCCCAATACTGCTCTTTTGATGTTGCAAGGAATGGGAAACAGGAACTTCCTTCCATCTTTGTCAAGCAGAAAATAAACTGCAAAGCTAAACATCCCAGCTTGCTTACATTGTCATTTCCTTGCCTGTGAGAATTTCAGGTCCCTTTAAAATAAGCCTACTGAATCATAATGCACTAATATGGCTCTCAGGTTGCAGTCATGTTCTGCCAAATGTAGGTGGTAAGAATGTCATCACGTGTACTGCTGAATACACATTTATTCTCCATCAGTGTCCTGCTGACCTGAGAGACTGAGGTTGCTTCAGAAAGGTCATGTGGGAAGGGTGCTAGAACTAAAGATAGATGTTAGAAGCATAGAAAAGAATGAATGCTTTTGAAACTATTGAAGTCATGTCTCTGTGAGGAAAATAACTTCAGAAGAATCTCTTTCTCCTTAGATTGCAATGTCATACACAATAGTGACCCCAAGGGTATTCCATTTGATTTAAGAGAGCATTAGAAGCTCCCTATGGTCAAATATCTTCTCTCTGTTTGCCTGAAATGGTGCCTGAAATCGCAATCATTAGTCATTCTTGGGCTAAGATATTATTTCCATAAAGTCTCTTTTAAAATGCAAATTTCAAACTTTAAAATTATATGACCATGGTTCAATGGATCTGTGAGCTCATCCATATGGGTACTCCCTCCAGTCTTACAGATTGCAACTCATCCATGCCTTTTCAGTCTATGTAACTCTTGTTCATGTCCTCCTGTGAATACTCTACAGGGGTTTACTCAACAAGATAGAGATTTTGCTCTACCCTTAATGATATTTCCTATGTTCCAGTGGAGCAGGCAGGATGTCTATTCATTGGTTATCCCTCATTCTTGCTATGTGACTGACCCATTTCTTTTTTTTTGGTTGTATTTTTCTCTGACAGTATGTTTTATGCTGCATCTCCTTATGTTTATATACAGCCCTTGAAGATTTACAAAGCTCTCCCCACAAAAATTCTTTGAATAGGTAGAGCAATTATTTTTAACTCCCTTTCATACATGAGGAAAACAAGGCTCAATGAGATTGAGTTACTTGTCTATTTTCAAACACCTAATGCTCTGCCTAAGGCTTCTTCACAGTAATCTTTGTGACACAGACAAAGGTCATCCACTTAGTCTAGTAGTCCCTATCAGTCCTGGAAGCAACAACTATTATTTTAGACTCTTAGATCATCCCCAAAGCTCTGTTGTCAGCACACTGGCTTAGCTGCTGTGATTTGGTAGACAAGTTCTGAGAAGGTATCCAATTGGTGGTGATATATTGGTGATATAACTTTCCTGGGGTTGATATTGTACAAGGTTTATTGTTGGTGATCAAATGGACCAGTCAGAACTGAAAGCAATAGACTTTGCAATTTATCATCTTACGTGTTTACTGGGAGTCCTAGGACCTTAAGTCACACAGCCAATAGGAATCAACTGTTGGATGTTATAAGGATGATATTAGAAATGCAATCTTGTTATATTAGTTTAGAGATAAGAAGTAGAGAAGCTGGCTTGAGAAAGAATTGGAGTTTGAAGAAGAGCTGAGACAGAATGTCAGTTTCAAAAGTTGACAGTTTGTGGGGGAGGGGTAATGGTTTTTCTGTGACAGTTGGTCTCTGGCAGTTGATCTTTGGCAGTTGCCAGAGTTAGACTCTCTCTCTCTCTGTCTCTCTGTCTCTGAGGGCTTGGAGGAGGTAACATCTTTTTCTCTTTTTCTCTTACTATCTGAGGTAGAAGGAAAGGAGGGAAAGATATGAAAGAGCTAAGTGTTTTCCTTTCTCAACTTAGGAAACACTAGTGACTATCTATTGATGTTTGTATAGATTGTTCAACTCTGAGAAGACCAAAGAAAGGCCTGGTCTTTGGTTTGGACTCTTAGTCTGCTAAAGCTCAGAGTCCTAACTTGGTTCTTGCTGAGACTCAGCAGCTAGCCTTTGTTATTTTTATAACTTGGAAACAAAGTTAAGAATTACAAGGATAATAGCATTAGTTTAATTAGAATAGTAAAAATTTGGGTTAGTCAGATCAGGAAGGATCAGTGTAGCCTGTGGAAACAGGAGAAGTGGTTTCTTGAAGAACCAGGGAGTTTTATTTGGGTGGAGTTAGAATACCTTAGAATTAGAAATCCTTTTATCCTTATATTTTCAATAAAAAGTTTATTTTTATATAACAAGAGTCTCCTTAGCATCTTTGTGCCTGACTCTGAAAAGAAATTCACTTATGAGCTTCACTTCACTGATATAAATCGAAGATACTTTGTAAACACAGCAAATAGAGTATTAAATCAGTTTATAATCAATAATCAACCCATTGCTTTATTATTTTTACAGTTCACCTATTATTTTTACAATGTAAACCCAAGGCTTCATGGCTTTAAAGTCAGCTCTCTACCTGACTCCCTACAAAGAGCATAGGACTTTTTATTTAATTTGCGTTAACTTCCTAGGAAATGCCACAAAATCTTTCAATTCTCTCCCTGGTATCATGATGTTAAAAGTGTGAACATTTCACACAATTATGTATTTAGATATGTACCTATGGGGAAGCAGCATGATACAGAGAATAGAGAACTTAGAGTTAGAAAGAGACTTAACCTCATTGGTCCAGACAACACATTAAGACTATAAATTTTAGACAGAGCCCTAACTAAGACACTCACTCTGCATACTAAAAAATCATGCCTAAAGCAAAGGACATGAAAAGCACCCTACTTTTAAGGGGAAACACTAGTGACTAAATACCACTCTGTGATGGGAAACAAACTTCAAAGTATTATGATGCTACTGATCGGGAAGACTATTCCTCTCCGAGGGTACTAGGCACTAGATAACTAATTATCGATAGCTAGATACTGTATGATGATTGTCCTAAAATCCAGAGTTTGAAATCCTTTGGATTAATTTTAGAAGAGACTCACCAGCACCTCAAATTGGGAAGGTGAATCTTTGGAAGAGGGTGCCATAGAGATGCCTGTGGAAACCACATGTTGCATCAAGCCATCTAGAATGAACTAAACTGAAGGGGGTTGAACACATTTATTCTAAATGCAAATTCTTATGCCAAAGGGGAATGCCCCAAATTGACTTTTTCTCAATGCACCTATTAATTTTTATTTAGTTTTCTTTCTTTTTTTAATTTCCTTCTTGTTGTCAAGTTGCTGTAATTTCCCCCCAGAAAAGGTAATGTTTCATATATCCTTAGAGCTATATGTTGGTTATTTGAAATGATTCATTGGGGGAAAGTAGGCTTGTTAATCTCCCAAGACCCTCAACTGGAAATATTTTAACATGCTCATCTCCCAGTAGAAAACCTGGGGGGGGGGGTCTGAGAAGGGAATTTTTTTATTTAATGTGAAGATTAAATTAAGTCTCTCCCTGATTATGAAGATTAAATTAATTCTCCTGCACATTTTTTAGATTTAATCACAAAAAATGTAAACACCCCATTCACAATTGAGTGGGGGAGGTGTGTGTCTCACATCTATGATAGTGGGTAGTGAATCAGAATCAAACTGATTGCCCCTTGGACAGTCCTAAGCAAAGCTTCAACAATAATTGGTATACTTAAAAGTGCAGGAAAGCACAGGAAGTGATGCAAAAGAAAGTGTCTTTAAAAGGGAGTTACAATTTCCTGGGACAAGTTCAACTTTTCTGGAGATCTGAGTTCAAGTTGGAGGCTGGTGAAGAATCTGCTGACTGGACCTGAGACCTTTCCTGGTTAAACTGTTCTTGAATTTCTCCCTTTGGACTGACACGTGGTAAGTGAAAAGAGCTAACTCCTCTCCTGGATTTCTGAAGAGACTAGCCTCAGGAGAGACCTATCCTCTTGAGAGAGGCTCCCTGCATCCCCAGGTCCTCAGCTCAAGGCCAAAACTTCTCCGGCTAAGTCCTGCCTAGGTTGAGCCAGGGATTGGAGCAAAATTCTTAGTGCATAGACTAGATACCTTACCCTATCCTCAATATGATTTTCTTACTTCACTCTTTTTATATTTTGTAAATAAATCTCTTGGAATTAATTAAAAATCCTGGCAACCTTGTTCTTAAATAATTCAGTCCAACCTTTTATATAAAACCTCCTATTTCCCCCTCACATTAATCAATTTAGGGATTTGGACTTCACCTCCATTTGTTTTAAATTTGAGTCAATCAGAAACCACAAAATTGATCCCACAGGCACTGCTACCCTGGGTGGTGCCAGGCTAATTGACAAGCTGTGATTGGTTCCTGAAAGGTGATGTAGGAGAGCTAGTGAGTATAGTGAGGATTTATAATATAAGTCCCAGCAGGAAGCTGGGGGGGGGGGTGTATTTTCTGAGGCTGAGATTCAGAGTTAATTGTTGGAGACTTGTAAAAATGGAGATTTGAACCCCGGACTTCAATTCCCAGAAGTCCTTGGTAGTTCCCAGAATGCTTTGTAACCTCACTTGAATTCCCACCTGGGCCAAGAACAGAAATTGTATTTAAGCTGACTCTCCACCTACTTTGGGGCTCTCGACTTCCGCTTCTAGGGACACACGTCTCCCAAGATGTAGTAAGTGAAATAAAATGGGCCTTTTGGCCCTCCTAGCCACATGCTATCTTATTTTGTATTTTCTTTATTTCTTAATCTTTAATAAACCTCATAAAATATAATACTTTTAGCAGGAAACTAATTTTAACTGCTACAGACTGGATTATTAGGCTAGGAAATTCTTCACCTCCTTTCTATATTTTTCTCTTATTTACTTTTTTGTACTAAAAAATCTAATTATTAACAGTCTTGTTACTTAAGAGTTAATTTCAATTTTTGGCGAACACTCATTCTAACCATTACAATACTAAAATCTATTGTTCCTTCAATTTTGTTATACAATGAGACTGATGACTGAGGACTGGTAAGAGACAGATGGGGTGATAATCATCACAGGAAGCAAATAGATTCTTTAAGAAGGGAGATGAAAGACATCTTAAAGTCACCCTCCATGACAAACTCCATAAAGTATCAAAGTAGGACTGTAAGGGAACTTAGGTTTTATTTATTAGGTATTATTTTACAAAGATGCAAATTGAGGCCCTAGGGGGAAAAAGTGATTTACCCAAGGTGACAGATGAAGATTCAATCAACACACTAAAATAATCATGGCATTCAACTCCCCAAAGAAGGACAGATCTAACTTTGTTGGGAGAGCAATAAGAAGCAGAGTCATTTCAAACTTATCTTTGGAGCCTTGGACCCACGGTCTCCTGATCCCTAGGCCTTTGTGCTGACTGTGGATCATCTTTTCTTCTTTATTCTGCAAAGATATATTTAATTTTTATTTCTTGAATGGCATGCTTCCCTTTAATATATTTAGTTTTTTTTCATATTTAAATATCTCCATTCATTATTGTTTTTGAATTAAGGTGGAATAAGGAGTTAAAATATCATAAACTCACAACAGATTTTCAGAACTGGAAGGCCCTTAAGACTTTTTTTGTCCAAATACTTTGTGATAGAGGTCCAATATTACTGTCAGAGTTAGGACTAGAAACCAGGCCTATGGACTTAAAAGCTAGTCATCTGTGAGCAAAAATGTTGAAATCTGAGCTCTCATTTGGTCATTCCAGAGCAATGGTTACTATTCTTATGACTCAGAATAAGCAGCTAAGAAGGGATAAAAGTCTCTTTTATCTTCTAATAATTCTCATATGGTTCCATAATCATAGTCTCAAATGCCACTTCCACCTACAGACTTTGGGAATATCTAAGTAATTTGGGAAGTGAAAACTTTGAGAAAAATAAAGAATGTCAAGATCAGGAATTAGTGGCATCTATAGAAAGGTATAGTGTTTTCTTCATTACAATGGCTGGAAAGATGACCTTCACCCCTGTCTTGAAATGTCCTTCAGGTCCCTACAAACATTTCTCCTGTGTTTACCAAGTTTAGAGTTAATAGAGAATTCATAGAGCTGGGGAAATATTTTTCCCAGGGCAGCCAGTTCCCTTTGAGGAAACATGTATAAATTAAACATTTTTAAATACCCCCTACATGTCCATCACTATTATAAACACTGGTGAGCCAAATGCAAAAAAGTTAAGCAAACCTTACCCATAAGGGACTGATATCATATAACAGATACTTATTTAAATATCAGTGGGATAAATATAAAAGGAAAAGGAACCAGATATGTACTTTCATGGATATAGGGCATCACTGCATGAAGAAATTAATGATATCAAAGCAAGTTGATATCTCCCCAACTGACAATAGTAGAAAGCTACACAGAGTATTTAAAAGTTAAGAATTTGGGGCAGCTAGGTGGCTCAGATATAGACCTAATCCTGAAATAGAAGGTAATGTGTTCAAATGTGACCTCAGATACTTATTGGTTGTGTGACTCTGGGAAAGTTACTTAACCCCAATTATCTAGTCCTTACTTCTCTTTTGCCTTGGAACTAATACTTCATAACAATTCTGGGACAGAAGGTAAGAGTTTTTTTTTTTAATTAAGTAAATATGTTTTTAAAAGAAACATTCAGGGTTATAAAGATAGCATTTATCAGAAGCAAACCTTGAACCCATCTCTATCCAGAACTTAAATGTCGACCAGTCAACAAGCATTTATTAAGCACTAACTATGCCCTAGGCACTGTAATAGATAATAAGGGACTATATTTGATTGTTAATTGATAACTAACAGATCAGGCAATTATCTTCTTTTTGCCTACCCTCCCTTCCTCCCATTTCCTCCCTCTCTCCCAGCCTCCCTCTTTTTCAGCCTCTTCAATTTCCCTGCCCCTTTCTTCTTCTTCTTTCTATATCACTCAGGGTGAGCTATGATGTTTCAAATGAAAATACTTTTCTCTTCTTTATCTTAAGCAAGGGGTTTATTTGGGTAAGATAGGAAAAGATAAAGAATGGAGGTAAGAGGGTTGGGGATTTCCCTAACACTACAGGTTGCAGGATATTGGGATAGAGTTCAAATTGAGAGAAATGTCTTTCATCAACAGAGCAAGTCAGAGAGATATCTGGATTATGGTCCTTCTTTCTTCTGCCTTCAAAGTCACCAGGGACCACTACTCCTTTCTGTCTTCCTCCTTCCCTGATATCAGGCAACAGAAAGTACTCAGATTTCAGCCAACCATTGGCTTTTCCTTCAACTGTTTTCTGGGTAACATTCCATATCAGAACCTCTCATTTGACTGATAGGTCTCCATTCAGCCTCCATTGCTTCTCTCTTTTGCATGCTTCCCAATTCCTCTCTTCTACAGCACTGTGCTAAGTGCTGGTAATACAAAGAGAAGAAAAAATATGGTCCTTGTTCACTCTCAACATACCTAAACCAGATTATGGGTAGGAAGGGGAGCCCTTTCTAGTCTTTCTCTGCTCTTCAGGTTTCTTCTCTATAGACATGCTGAGAAGACAGGTGACCTGCATCCTGACCCAGTGTCTCTCCTTAACCCTTGGCACCACTAGAATTTAGGGCCTTGCCATCCTTGGTTGTCCAGTTTCCCCTTTCATCATTCTATCCTAAGTTCAGTCAAGTAGAGTTTTACCAAACTAAATAGGCTCTGCCTTGCCTTCTTCTATAGAAGAATACATAACTTGTCAGATGACTTTTAAATCTCTCACTTAAACAAATTTCCCAAACTTTCAAAATTTGTCAGACTAGAGCATAGATGAATCCTTGTTATGGCTCTGACTGTGAATATGCATCAATGGAGGAAGTCTACACATCTGGAACTCCCTACACCAATGAAATCCTAAATCTTAAGAGAGAGGGAAGGAGAGACAGACAGACAGACAGAGACAGAGACAGAGAGAGGGAGGGAGGAGAAATAGAGAGATGAATAAAGGCATTAAATGAGTAAATATATCAAGACATATAGATAGATGATAGAGACATAGATGATAGATACATATTTAAAATATCTACCTAACATTTTTATAAGTTTAATATATATAAGGAATTGGGCTAACCTCTGCATAAGATATACAGATAAAAAAGACATGGGCCCTACCATGATGGAACCCTATTATTTAGTAGGTTAGATAAAAAAATATTTATGATTCATAACACAATAGGAACATTTCATAGGAAGCATATGAAGTGTTATAAGGTGTTATAAGAGATCTTAAGAGGAGATATTTTTAACAGTAATATGGTAGCATATTGACACAACTATATGAAGGATTTCTGATTTCATCAGGATATGGGGACTCTTTCCATATATGAAAATTATAACCATATGTGACTAGATAATAATTCACATTAATATAGTTCATAAATGCTTTCATTGTGCTTGACTGGACCTCACCCAAGTGTAAATATTCTCCAAGGCTCTATAGAGAATCTCTTCTATTATTTTTCTATAATTTCACCTGGTGACTTCATCAGTTTTTATGAATTTAAATAGCAACCTTATACAGATAATTCCCAAATCTCTAGGTCTACCCCTCCGTCTCTCTCCTTATTCCCAGTGTCACTTCCTAAACTGCCTAATGGACATCTAGAATAAATGTCCTGTCAGCATTCAAAACTGACATGTCTAAAACAGAGCTAATTATCTTACTTCTAAAACCCATTCCTCTTCTGAACTCACTTTTGCCTAGAGCACTACCATCTTTTCAGTTGTTCAGGTTCACAACCCCAGAACTATTTTTGATTCCTCACTATCCCTCATCCTATATATCTAATCATTTGCTAAGTCTTTGCATTTCCAATTTCATAATATCTTTCGCATTTGTCCCCGTCTATCCATTCATATAGTCACCACCCTAGTTCAAGACCTCCACATTTCAGACAGCACTATTACAGTTATCTCTTAATTGATCTTCCCGCAGCGTTTTTTTTCTCTCCAGTCAATCTTTCACATATCTTACAAAATGATTTTATTTAAGAGTTAGCTATGTAACACACCTATTGAATAAACTCTACATCAGGGGTCCCCAAACTTTTTACACAGGAAGCCAGTTCACTGTCCCTCAGACTGTTGGAGGGCCGGACTATAAAAAAAAAAAAAGAACAAATCTGTATACCACTCTCTGGGATAGTGGAGGCTGCAGTGCTGGCTGTGATGGGCCTGTCACACCTTGCACATGCCCATCACCGCCACCATTATACTGGGCAGCATTATATACCATGCTGAAGTCTTCCATTGTGCAGTCACATAATCCTTTGCATGGCATCTCATTCTCTCAGAACAAGGCTCCACCCAAAGGATTATGTCACTCGAAATAGACTGTATATGAACGCTGCCATGCTTTGCTGCGCTGCCACTTACAGTGCTCTTCTCACTGACCACCAATGGAAGAGGTGCCCCTTCCAGAAATGTGGTGGGGGCCAGATAAATGGCCTCAGGGGGGCGCATGTGACCTGTGGGCCATAGTTTGGGAACCCCTGCTCTAATGGCTCCTTATTATCTTAAGGGTCAAAAACAATTCTTTGTGATATAAATCATCTCACAACCTAGACACAATTTTTTCCCCAGTCTTATTATGCTTTTTTTGTCATTCACACTTTTTATAGGTAATCCAAACTATTTCTCTTCTTGTTCCCTACAAATGACTCTCCACCTCTTATTTCTTTACCTTTATAAGGGTTTTTTCCCATGCCTGGGAATAATTCTCTCCTCACCTCTGCCCGTTAGATTCCCTAGCTTCCTCTTAAACTTAGCTTAAACATCACCTTCTACATGAAGCCTTTTCTGATGCTTGTAGCTGCTAACTAGTACCTTATGCCTTTAAATCATGTATTTATTTTGTTATATGCATATATAATTATACATGTATATATACACATCTATATGTATGTATGTGTGGATATTACCATTTATACATATGTATATATATATGTATTTTTATATATACTCACTTAATAACAACCTCATTGAGGGCAGGGATTGGGTGGGGGGTTTTTTGCTCCTTTTTATTCTCAATCTGTCAAATGAAAGGTGGTTAATTAACATATTTTATTGATTGATTTATCTTTATTTGATCATTACAACCATGTAAAATTGAGGCTATTATTATTCACATTTTATAAATAAGGAAATTCATAGTCTGAGATGCTGTGACTTGCCCTGGTTCATATAGTAATCATCACAGGTAGTACCTAAAGGTGAGTTTTCTCATTTCAGTCCAGCATGCTATCCACTGTTCTATTCCAGGTCTATAATAAGAATACCAGTTGTGTATTTTCTTTGATTCTTTCTTTGTTAAGGAAATATTTCTTAAGATAATGATTTCTTGTCATGTTTCCCAGCAAAAGCTGGACTTTGGTGACACATGGTCTTAAGGGAGAAAAAAAATCAATCTTAAAATTTTAAGTTTAAGAAACTTGACTGTACTATTCACATTCTCTGGCAAGTCATTGTTTTTGTCCAGATGAGCAAGTTGTTCAGGTGACAGCTTCAGATGTAACAATAGCTGCAATTCCATTATTTTTTAAAATATCAATTACAGATATTTCCTTGGGGTATGGCTTATGAATTATATTATATTACAAGTTTGGATTCTTAGCTGGACTGCACATAGATCCTCTAAATCCCCTTATCATAGACATGGCTTTAGAGGGGGAAAAGCCCTAAATATCCTTTTAATTATTAAAATGAGACTTCAGTAGGTACACAGAGATCATCTAGTACAACAAATTTTATTTTATAGAAGAGTAAACTGAAGCCCAGTTACAAAGTCAAACATATAATTAGAAAGAGACTTGATTTGAACTAAGACCTTCTGTCTTCTAATCCGTCATTCTTTCAGTATATATTTCCTTTATAAAGGCAACTAGGTGACTAAGTAGATAATGCGTTGGACCTAGAGTCAGGAAGACCTGAGTTTTCTTTCTTGTTAAGATACTTACTAGCTCTTTGACCCTGGGCCAGTCAATAAGCTCTCACTCAGTTTCCTTATCTGTGAAAAGGGGATAATAACCACACCACCTCACAAATAATAACCTCACAAAGTTGTTATAAAGATCAAGTGAGGATGTAAAGTGTTATGTCTAATATTAGCTTTTAAAAACAAGGCATTTTTTTCTTCAAAAAGGAAAAAGAAGAATGTTAGTCCTTGCTGGACTTAAATGGAAAATTCTGTTAGGAAGAGTGTGGAAAAAAAGAAGGGAGGAAGCCTTTCCTGACTTAGTAGAAATCACTACAATCTTCCCATATTTACAATAAAGGACTATTTGTAACCTGGAAAATAGAAAACTATATAGCATTACCAGTTCGTGCTTCTTTTGGCTTGTATGCCAATATCAACTTCCCTAATACCTTTGTCCTACATCATGAGCTGATGTCGTCATCTTAATGAAATCCTATGGATTAGGTAATAGATGAACTATAAAATTAGCAAGGCATTGTTTTCACTTCATAAGCAACTAATGAATAAAACACCTGAACAGCAAAACTTTGAGTGAATTTCTAAGAGCTAATTAATTGAATATCAGAATAGCTTGCAGAGCATTTTGATTAGGCAGCATAAACTTACATTTATCCTTTTAAAGAAATAAATATCTACCAGCCTTTTAGATTCAGCTATATTGTAGTCTTAAAATAAAAGAATCATATGATATCAAAATTGGAATGGACCTGAGAAACCATGTCATTGTCATCTAATTTATCTTTTTTTGCACAAACTGCACAATTGTACAAATTGTACAAATAAGGAAATGATTGATTGATTGAACACAGAGATTAAATGACCTGCCCAAGGTCATATAGTCATAGCAGAATTGGGGCCAAAATCTTTACTTTCAATTTCTTTAATTCTCTGTTGATATTTTGGTGGCTTTCATGAAATCTCTTTTTCTTCAATTAAATATAATCCCTTCTCTGAAATATTTCTCCAGTGGTTCATCATTATTGTCATGGAGATGCCACTAGATTCTCAAGGGTTATACTAGAATAATGAAAATCTTGGCAAATTCTACTAAGCTGTGAAAACTTCAATTACAGACCTGGCAATGGTCTGTGTGAATAGCTATCATCCAATGGCCAAAACAACCAGACTCTGAGAAACTTACTTGAGAAGACAGGCCCTTCAATAATGACTTGAGGGGGGAGAAGAGAGGAGAACAGCAACTCACAAAACCATATAATAATCTATTTTATATTTATTTACCTACCAACTATATTCTTTAGTAGAATATAAACTTAATTTGTTGCCCATGTGGATGTTTTGGGTATCTTCAGTGTGAAAATATGATATATTTTAAAGTGGTGAAATAATAGCATTCTGAAAAAAATTTTAAGGTTTCTTCCCACTTTGGGGGTAAACTCAAAATGTTCAATAGATATGGTGGTACATGAATTACTTAAGACAAAGTAAAATAATTAAAAATATTTATTTATATGATAATTATATACATGACAAATAGTATAACTTTTTATTTATTTTTAATTTTAAACATGAAATTAATCCTTTTGCTTCAATCAGGTATTTTATATAATTTAACACTGCGTTTATATGATTTTTGACATAGTCCTTAATTCATAATAAAACCATATCACACTGGATATTGGATACTGAGTCCACTGAGTTCATTTTTCTAAGGTGAGCCTTGAATATAAATCAAAGGTTTATATGGGGTTCAAATCAGATAAGCTCCAATGCTATGTTTATCTCTCTGATAAATACCTTTCTTGATTATGTGGCAGGGCAAGGAAACATTTCACCTTATAGTATTCCATCCACATTTGGGAATTACTGTAATTCTGCAAGAATTCTGCCTCTGAGTATCTCAACTATTTATGCAAGTTCATCATTCTCTCAATAGAGAAAAAAACTTCTAAACAAAATAAAAATTTTAAATCCCCAAATATTAGAGTAAGACTAGATGCTTTACGTCTGATAAAGAGGTTCAAATATTATGAGTTGCATGGGGCTTCTTTTTTTAAATTCAAAGATATTTTATTTTCCCAATTACTTTTAATAATAATTTTCAACATGTTTTCTAACATTAGAAGATCCAAACTGTCTCCTTCTCTCCCTTCCCTCTCCCCACTAAGAGTAAGAAACTGGATCTGGGCCATATACATATTTTCATGCAAAACACACTTCCATATTGTCATTGTTGTAAGAACACACTCATATGAAGTCAATCACAAAATAAAGCTGTAAATAAATGGATGTGAAAGATAGTGTTGTGGGAGGTATTTTTTTCCTCTTCACTCTTCTTTTATTAATTTAGAAAATTTTTCCATGGTTACATGATTCATGATTTCTCGCTACCCCCTACCCCATCTCCTCCTCCATCCAGAGCTGGCAATCAATTCCCTTGGGTTATATATGTATCATTGTTCAAAACCTATTTCCATGTTATTCATATTTGCAGTAGAGTGACCATTTAACAACAAAACCCTAATCATATCCCATCAAACAATGTGATCAATAATATGTTTTTCTTTTGCATTTCTGCTCCCACAGTTCTTTCTCTGGACATGAATAGCATTTTTTCTTATATTTTCCTCAGGATTGTACTGAGTCATGGCATTGCTGCTAGTAGAAAAGTCTATTGCATTTGATTATGCCATAATGTATCAGTCTCTATGCAATGTTCTCCTGGATCTGCTCCTATTCCTGAAAGTTGTTCCAGTTCGCATGGAATTCCTCCAATTCATCATTCCTTCCCACACAATAGGGAACCTCAGATGCCATAATTTGTTCAGCCATTCCCCAATCGAAGGGCCTCATTTTCCAATTTTTTGCCACCACAAAGAGTATGGTTATGAATATTTTTGTACAAATCTTTTTTCTGATTATCTCTTTGGGATACAAACCTAGCAATGGTATGGCTGGATCATAGGTCTTTTAAAGCCTTGTGTGCATAGTTCCAAATTGCCTTCACAACTCCACCAACAGTGTATTAGTGTCCTAATTTTGCCACCTCCCCTCCCACATTTATCACTTTCCTTTGCTGCCATATTGGTCAGTTTGCTAAATATAAGGTGGTATTGTGTGAGGTAATTATTTAGAGGATTTTGATCCTGAGTATCCCAGCATTGGGACTTAGATTTTACAGTCATGTGTCTAACCAATATCAGTATGAAGGTCCTGAGCCTCGATGTGCCAAAGACAGCTTAAAATCATGGAAGGGCAGACAGCATGAAGTTTGAAAGTTATTGGCCAAGTAAAGGGTGATGGAGCAGATGGGGTTTAAAAAGAGAGGGCAGTAAGGAGAGAGCCTTTTTACTTCCATCTTTGACAAATGATCCCTGGAGTTTTACACTCTTTCTCTCTACCTCTATCAATCTCACTCTCTCCTTACTAATAAATACTTATAAATCTGTTAATAAGCCTCCAGATCAATTATTACTTATAATAGTATGCTTTGATCTGCATCCAAGTACAGCAGTTCTTTCTCTGATAGTGAATAGTATCCCCCACTATAAGCCATTTAGACTTGTTCCAGATCATAGCATTGCTAAGAGTAGCCAAGTTTTCACAGTTGAAAATTGTACAGTATTGCTGTTGCTATGTTCAATGTTCCCTTGGTTCTGCTTACTTCACTCTGCATATGTTCATGTAAATCTTTCCAGTTATTTTTCTGAAATCATCCTGCTCATCATTTCTTATAGCACAGTATTATTCTATCACCATCATATACCACAATTTGTTCAGCCATTCCCCAAATGATGGACATCCCCTCAATTTCTAATTCTTTGCCACCACAAAAAAGTTACTATAAATATTTTTGTACAAATTGGTCCTTTAACTCCTTTTTTATCATCTCTTTGGGACACAGACCCTATAGTGGTATTACAGTATCAGATGATATGCTCAATTTTGGGCCCTTTAGGCATAGTTCCAAATTGCCCTCTAGAATGGTTGGATCAGTTCACAACTCCACCAACAGTGCATTAGTGTCCCAGTTTTGTTACATTCCCTTTAACATTTATCACTTTTCTTTACTGTCATATTGGCCAATATGATAGGTATGAGGTAGTAACTCAGAGTTGTTTTAATTTGCATTTCTCTAATCAAGAGGGATTTAGAACATTTTTTCATATGATTATTTATAGCTTTGATTTTTTATATGAAGACTGCTTATTCATATCCTTTGACCATTTGTGAAGTGGGAAATGGTTTGTATTTTTTTAACTTTAACTTAGTTTTCTATAGATTTAAGAACTGAGACTTTTATCAGAGGAATTCAACAGAAAAATTTTTGTTTGTTGTTTCCCTTCTAATCTAGGTTATGCTGGTTTTGTTTGCACAAAAGCTTTTTAATTTAATACTATCAAAACTAGTCATTTTATATCCTCCATGGGATTTCTAACAATAGTTTGGCATATCTCTGAATGAAAAAGTGAGTTTTATAAGCAAAAACTTCCTTTATTCTAGTCTTCAGCACTTTGATCTTGTCTTCTCCTCATCTTGCACATGAAGAGTGCTTCCTTTTATTTTGTTTCTTCCTAGTCATAATTAGCATATGAATCTTTAGTCAACCTATTGATATTCTTCTAATTTCAAGAAGCCTATTCCACTGTAGAGAAATCAGTTAACAATCACACCAATTACCAGGTCTCAGTTAAGATATTTATTTCCTTAGGATTAATCAAACCATTATATAACAATACTGTACCAATTCCTAGAATTTTTATTTTGTTTCTGACTGCAGTTTTCTTTGCATGTTGAGTGTAACTGATCTTGTTTTTTTTACTGTGGACTCTTGGGGATACTTGAAATGCTTGACTCCCCCACACCAATAGCCATTGCTATATTTCTTTGTTTTTTAAGAGGTTTCTCTTTTACACATTTCCTATAATAATAGATTAATATTCATTTTTATAATCACAGATTTAAAAACCCAAATAAGAGAAAGCATTGGAATGTATGTGTGTGTGACACAAAATCTAGCCCTCAATGAGACAGAGAACAAAATAAAAGTAGAGAAATCAGCTCAATAATTTCATCTGGTCAGTCTTGAGTCAGCCTAGTATCAGTAAAAGCACATAAATAATCATTGCTCTTACAAAATGAAACCATTTCAAAATGATTGTTTGCCCTAAGTATTTTCATACCATTGTAATGAAGAAAACAATCAGGTTGGAGCAGTAGCTTCAGGCAGGGGAGCAGGAAGCATGTCATAATGGAATGACTAGAGTCAGAATATCTGGCTCTACACAAAGCACTGTATTAGGCACTGGGGATACAAAGATAAATGTGAACAAGCAGGTTGTATTCTATTGATTTTAGAAAGTAAAGAACACTAAGGGTATTAGAAGAGGCTTCCTTTGGGACATAGGAGACAAGCCAAGCATCTAATAGGAAGAGAATTTCAGTTTGTCCTGGGTCCTCTTTTATTCTTCCTCTATATTACTTCACTTCATGATTTCATATACTGGTGATTCTCAAATCTATCATTCCTGCCCCAATCTTTCTGTTGACCTCCAATTTCACATCTCCAACTGCCTTTCAGACATCTCAAAGTAGATGTCCAATAGACATTTTAAACCTATTATGTCAAAAATAGAACTCATTATTTTTATCCCTAAACTCTTTCAGTCATCCTACTGTCCCTATTACTGTACAGGGCAATGCTATCTTTCCAGTCCCAAAAGCTCACAACGTAGGAGTCATTCTAGATTCCTCACTATCTCTCACCACCACCCCCCCCCCAATACATCCAAGCTTCTTGCCAAGGCCTGATGATTTCATCCTTGCAACATCTCTCCAATATGCCAATTCTCTCCTTTGTGTTTACTGCCACTCTTGTAAGGTCCTCATCACTTCGCACCTTGATTTCTGCAATAGTCTACTGATGAGCCTGTCTGCATCAAGTCTCCCCACTCCAATCCATTCTCTATTTATCCACTAAAGTGATTTTCCTAAAACATGACTGGATCATGCCATTCCCTATAATCAACAATTCAATATACTCCAGGAGCTTCCTATTGCCTCCACAATCTAATTCAAAATACTCTGGCATTCAAAGTCCTTTATAATTTAACTTCCGCCTACCTTTCCAAAAATCTTATGCCTTACTTTCCAAATGGTACTCTTCAATCTAGTGACATTGGCTCCTGGCTATTTCTGGAATAGGACACTCAATCTCCCAGCTCTAGGCATTTTCTCTGACTGTCTCTCAAAGCTTGAAACAATCCCCATTTCTCCATTCCAACTACTCCTTAGATTCCTTTAAATCTCAACAAAAACTCCACTTTCTACATGATAAATTTCCTAATCCCTCCTAATTCCAGTGCTTTCTTTCTTTTAATAATACTTTCTCAACTTTCCTATGTATTACTTGTTTTGTATATTTTTGTTTGCATATTGTCTCCCCTTTGACTGAAGGGACTTTATTTTGTCTCTTTTCATATCCGTAGGGTGTAGTAGTGCCTGGCATATGTTAGGCTTCTTAAATGCTGATTGATTGAAAGAAACCAAGGATAAACATAGTACCTGACAAATAATAATCACCTGAAAATGTTTTTGATGGATAGATAGAGAGATGGATGGATGATTGGAAAAATAGATTGACAAGAGAAAGTATATAGTACAGACACTAGGGATTGCTTGTGAAAAGACACAGAAGAGAATGGAATGTTAAGAGTTCAGGGAACAGAAAGGAGGTTATTTTGCCTGGGATATAGGTTATATGAAGGGAATAATATGAAATCAGAATAGTATATTAGAGCCAGATTATGATGGAGTCCAAGTTACAGTTTTACTACTTCTAAGATTTATAATCCTGTAATAAGTCTCATTTTTTATTCTCTGTTAATGAAAATGTAATTATTGCACTCCTTACATTTTAGGATTGCTATGAAGATTAAAAGAGATAATATATGTGAAACACTTTGGAATAACAAATGTAGGCAGTTACTGCTATTACTTTGGGACAAGAATATGAAGTATTTTTTAAACTCAGGGAAAGGTTTATAAACTGAATAGGCAATGGGGAGCCTTTAAAGATTTTTTGGTAGGAAAATAAAATGGCAAAAGCAAAAGTTTAAGAATATGAATGTAGTAGTTACATTCAGGTTGTATTGGAAGACTGAGATTAGAGGTGAAAAGAGAGATTAGGCAGGTGTCAGTACAATCCAAACAGAAAGTTATAAAGATATATACTAGGATCATGACAATGTGAAATGAGGGGATGTATGCTAGAAATTGATATAGAGATTTAGGACTAGAAGAATGGATAAATAAAGAAATGTAGTATTTAGTAAGCACTAACTATATACACAGCACTGTACTAAGTGGTAGAGATACAAATAGAAAAGAGAATCAATTCATGCTTTCTGGGAGATCATATTCTTATGAAGGAGACAAATATATATGAAAAGCTTCAGTTGCAGGTCAGATCAAAAAGTCCCCAGGTCATTAGGGTAAAGTGAAAAAACTAATATTAATGCCTCTTCCTTAATAACTGACAATATAATACCAATTTCTGATAAAAAAATCTTTTGATAGTGCCAAGGACTTTGGGGTCAAGAATTTTCTTTTCTGAATTTTCAGCAGCTGAGGCTGTAATACCTGCAGGTAGGTGTATCTCAACAGAAATTGCTTCCTCTGACAATGGAAAAGAGTACTGGGCTGGAAGTAGTTCTATTCTCATTAATAACACCTATTTCACTGGATTTTGTGAGGATTAAATGAAATAATATGTTTAAAATATACATTATAGTGCCTTATTCCATTCCCCTTCCCCAAGGATCTCAGAGTCTGGTTACTTGGTTGTATTCATCATGATCTAAGGGAAGAAGGTCATTAGGGTAGTGATAATAGTGCTCTCATTTGCCTTGAAGAGACCTTAGAAATTCATCCCTTATCTTAATCTCCTATCACCTGGGAAGTAGCAGAGTTGGCATTTAAAATTGGTTCTTATTTCAATATGGCACTCTTTCTGGTATCATTTGGCTTTTTAGCTCAGTCTACCCATGCTATCCTAAGTAATTAAATCATGAATACAAGATAAAAAACTTAATCCACTAAAAGGAACCCATAAATGATTTGGTAGATAAAATTTAGTCTCTAGAGACACATAGAGGATAAATGACTTGGTCAAAGTCACAGATCTAGTATGCTTCAAAGAAAAGATCTTTGCATCTTTGGCCCAGATCTTCTTCATTCCAAACTTAGCTTTGAAAGCAAGTCAACTCAACTCCAAGTTTTATGTTCTATCTACAATTCATTGGTGCCCACAAAATTTACCCTTTCCTGATTCTTAATGTTTATGACACTATTTAAGTTATTAAAAGCAATACCCTGATCAGTGAAGTTCCATGAATATAGAAATGGATTGGGAACTGAAAACTGGGTTCCACTGTTAATAAGTTATATCTTTGGGCAGTTTTCTTCCTCTCACTGGGCTTCCATTTCCTCAACTGTCAAATAAAGAGATTAAACCAGATGTTCCCAAAGGCCCCAGTTTGGGCATTTTATACTCAAGAGTTATTCTATGATAAATAAAACTAGAAGCAAAAGGGCTTTGCAGAATTTTTGACTGCAAAATCAATAAAGCAGTTAAATTATGCTCTTGTTAGAAGTTAGATTGTAGGCTTTTTCCTGGTCAGACTGTACAGAGAAAACAAAGTTTTCTATTCTTAAATGGTACAAGTTTCCCCATTTTAAAAACTTCCATTCTAAAACTGAGAGAAAAATAATTGCAAATCCATTTACTGCATTTTTATTAAATTTCTTGTGAATAGATTCTAAAATTTATAAACTACTCAAACATAAAACTTATAAGCCTTGTGAAAATTTATTTCCTGCATAGAAGCACAATTACAATGTGATTTAGCCAGTGGGGAAAGGGATAAAATATGAAAGAAAAGATTTAAATCAGTCAACTGTGTAGCAGTTATTCCTTTGTCTTGTTGTTGTTGCTCTTTAAAACTGGTCATCTATGCTTGAAAATTCTAGAAAAAAATCACAAGATCTTACAGTCTCACAATAAAACCATTTGTCTTAGAATATTTTCTTGGTGGGATTAATCATTTGCTCTTATGTTAACAATGAAAAACAATGTGAAAGCTTCAATAAAATTGGATTTCTGATATAGGATCTAATTTTGAGACAAAGTCACTCTCTTCTATCATTTCAACCCAATTATTTACATATGGATTGTATTTTTCTGTTTTAATTTATATCACAGCTCAATATTTTTAAGTGAAAAAGACTAATGGTTTGAAATAAGAAAGGCAGGATGAGTTATGATCTTTGTTGGTCAGAGAGTATGCACTTACAACCTTGAGACAATGGATATATCCAAGTATGGAAATATAAAATGTAAAATTTAAATTAATATCCAATAATCCCAAGTATTATATTTTATAAGATTTTTTAAATAATCACTTGACGTAGAGGAAATACAAGAACAAAAGTAAAAGTCTGAGTAAAGCCACATGAGTAAAATTCTCCTGCGTGCCACTCACCCAACCTCCACACACTGCATTCCTGGGAAGAAGAGAGCCCAAAAGGCAGAGCTACACTCAAAATATATCCTCCCTACATTACCACACAATGTGAGAAGAAACTTGGGAAGCTGGGACAGAGAATTCTGGGGAGCAAAATTCTAAATTACATGCAAGTTATGCAGAATTTGGAAGACAACTAGCTAACAATGGTAAACTAAATACCTTCTAGAAATCAATTTTCTAAGTAACTGTTAGGATTGGAACCATAGAATTTTTGGTGCTATAAGGGATTGCCATCAAGATTATTTAGCACAGTCCCCTGGTTTTTACAAATTAGGAAATGAGGACCAAGTAGAATAATTCAGTGTCCTAGTTTTACACAGCTTGTAGTCAAGTCATGACTAGAAACTATATTGACCTCCTGATTGCTAGTCTATTTAACATTTTTCAAGTAAACCATAGAGACTACCCAATCCCAAAGAGTTTGATAGTATTTGAGCATGTTATTTAGAGTAATGGCATCTTTTTTATGTTGTTATTTTATAAATTGTTGTCATTTTGCAAATCAATTTCTTACATGGGACATCATGAAATATTGGTATAGATTAAGAAATATACATTTTATGTTCCATATCCCATAAGATGAGTTATTTTGAAAAGATGGAATAGAAACCAAATTTTTAGATTTTTAATTACCATCCTCTCTAGTTCCAGGAATAATTAACCTTTTATAGTAAAGGTAATTATATGTAGTTACATAGATACATACATAACACATAAAAATATTTTTCCTTTGTCCCACTCATGTGCTTTCCTCATGTTTCTTAGATGCCATGAAATTGCTAGCTCTAAAAATACAGAGATGAAATGGAGTTGTCAAGATGTCATTTGAGGATGTTTCCAAATATTTTTCAGCAACCTAGCCAAAATGTAACAGAGGGGCCTTGTAGTTGATCCAAACACACCATTTCTTTAAGAGAATGCCAAGGATTTTAAGTCTGACTGTAATTTTGAACCAGAGCCTGCATCCATAAACCATACTGTGTAAAACCACAATGAATTCACCTATGTTAATCTTTCCTTAAGTTATTAGCAAAACCTGCTGCTCCTCAGACAGCAGGGGCAACTGTTGAGAGTTCTCTAACTCATAGAATAATCTCTATTCCAGTAGATACTAACCATATTTTTACTGTTGCTCATAATCAGGAAATTGCACTTGAGTTGGTCTAACCCTTATGCCTCAGTACCCTCTAGTTCTGCCTTATCCTATTATGATTCTGGAGAGTTTAATATTACCACACATGCTTCCAGTGAGATTAGATATAACCAGTGTATTGTGTAATATATTAAAAAACTACCCCTCTGGGAAGGGAAATGTACATATGACCTATCTTAAATTTAATATTAATTATTAACATTTATTTATCACTTTCTAAGTCTAGATAATCAACAAAATAATAATTTAGCCCTACAACAGTGTTGGATAATTTTCAAGGTATAAATGGTCACTTTGAAAATTTAGCAATCAACTCTGATGAGCAGATTCGAACTGATTTCAAGAAAAACCTCGGTTATGGCCAACCTGAAAAAACCAAGAGGAACAATAAAAGCCTTATTCTACTTGCTTATTTAATTTTGATAACTTATTACCCATTAATATTTTGCCTTTCTGGAAATACCTCAGAGAAGTTTGCTAAGTCTTATTGTTATTGTTCAATTATTTTCAGTTATGTCTTTACTCTTCATGACCCCATTTGGAGTTTTCTTGGAAGAGATACTAGAATAGTTTGTCATTTCCTTCTCCAGTGATAAGTCTTAGTTGTTCACTTTTGAAAACAGATATTGTTTGTAAATAGTTCTATGATTCATTTATTTCCCAAACTTGCTCTGTCATCCTCATATTATATCTTTTCTGGTCATAGAGAGAGCTGAAAATCAGTTCAGTCATCAAGGTAATAAAAGACCTTATTGGACCCCTGGTGTTTCCTCTCAGCAGGGGGCATCTCCCTCCTTTGCCTCTCCAAGCAATATACCCTTTCTCCCCTAAACTCCTCCTTACTCCATACAAACCTCCATTTATCCCCCATTTTTTCCAATCCCATTTCCTTTCCCAATAAATATTACATATCTCCTATTGTTTGATGGTGTGATTCTGTGCCTCTCATATTTTATTCTGTTTTCTCAATATTATTTAATTTTTTTTTTGCTTTGTTGTCCCTATTAAAAGAATTTTGTTGTTTAAACCAGGCTTGGAGTTTGCAGTGGGTCCCTCCCATGTGACCATATGTTAATCATAAAGGAAATATAACTCAGCTATGTTGTAGAAGAGCACTTATTTCTTTGATAGTCTCAGGTGCATCATTTCCACTAGTGGTCATGGAAACCTCAGATGAAAACCTTTTAGGCTTGGTTGTAGTGTTTTATGTAGTGGGAAATGAGAAGGGGGGTGCCTTTCAAACTTTGATTACACTCTCAGACAGCTGAATACACAGAGATACACCCAACAACTACCAACAGTCCTCGATTTTAGAACACTAAACCTAGGAATGACTTTAGAAACAAAACAATCCATTATCCCTATTTGACAGAGGTAGAAATGGGAGGCTCAAATAGGAAAAAAGTATTGGAAAGAGCAGCAGATTTGGAATCAGAAGACTGAGGGTGGAGTACCAACACTGACAAGTAACAGGGGTTTGACCATTTCCCTAAGCTGTGAAATAGACAGTAATTTTTGTAAAAATTGGGCTTGTCTCATGGGATTGTTGTGAATAAAACACTTTATAAATTGCAAAATTTCATAGCAATGAGAGTCATGATTGTTCAGTCACATGACAATTTAGTAGATAATCTGTGAAAAGAACTGAAATCTCTTATGACTCAAGTCTTCGACTATTTCAGGTCTTTCTACTTATCTTTCATTTTTCTCCTCCCTCAAGGCCTTAGGTAGATCAAAGGGAACAACTATTCCATCTCTATTTCCTTCTTTCCTAAAATCCTAATTCAATCTATAAAATTCTAGAACAGAAATTAAGTTTTAGACAGTATCCTCAGCCACCCCTCACACATGGATTGAGCAGGTTCAAGCTGCCTTACAAGGTCAAAAAAGCTCTACATGTCTATCAAGATCCTAGTGATTCTAGCCTAATGACCATTCTTGCTTTGGACTTTTTTTTGAAGCATACAGTGTTATATGTAAATATATTTCTTGAAAGCGGATATTTAGTCATTAAGAGACTGACAACTTATTATTAATAGCTGCCTTAGTTGCTAAAGCATTCTTATTATCTGTCCCATATGTTGATACAATCTAAAAATGAAACCACAAAACATGTGACTCATAAAAATCTTTATATGTTGTTTGTTTTAGATTTTTTTAGTATCCAAGGTTTCTAGAGATTTGGTTTTATTCAGTATCTCTTCCTATAAGCCATACTTCATGCACAGGTATACATATAAGCTTTCAAATGTTCAGCTAGAACACATAAATTACCAGGGATAAAAAGTTTTAAAGTTACTGAAATTCTGATCTGTTTAACTTATACTTGATAATTTGTATATTATATCTGTCAGTCTATTTATTTATTTGTTGTAAATTGAGCTGATGTCATGTACAGTTTCAGCAAATCATTGATTAGGCACTTTGCTCAGCAGTATGGAATGAATGAAAAATGTAATGAAATATCAGATAGCTTACCATTGAACTTACTTGCAAGTAAGTGGATGTTATTAGTACAAAGAATGAAATGACTCCCACTTTCAGAGAGCTTACAGTTTCAAGGGGGGGAGAAAACAGATACATAAATAAATGGGTCTAGAATAAATATAAAGAGAAAAATATAATTACAAAGTAGACAAATAAAGGTAGGAAGATAGGGAGGGCATTAGAAGTTGGGGGTGGGGGAGTAAAGAAAAGCTTCATGTTGAAACTGATGCTTGAGCTTCATCTTGAAAGAAGAGAAGGATTCTATAAGGAAGCAATGAAAAGGAAGAACATCCTAAACATTCAGGACATTACTTTAAAATTGTGCCAGACATGAAAAGCACTAATGTGACTGGATTGCAAGGAATGGGAGGGGGATTAATGTGTCTGGAAAGGTAGATTGGGAAAGACTTTAAAAGCTAAACAGAGGAATATATTTATTTTATCCTAGATACAAAATGGAGTCACTGGAGTTTATTGAGCAGAGGAAGAACACAGCCATATTTGTGCTTAAGGAAAATCACTTTGTTAGCTGTATGGAGGATGAACTAAAATAGAAATCTGAGGAAGAGAGGCCAGTTAGGCTGTCATTGTTGAGGGGAAAGGTGATGGGATGGGGAACTCTGCTAAAGATAAGAAGGTCCAGAATGCTTTCAATATTTACTAGTAAGAACAAGATTATTACGTTTTCCACATTGTTGCCTAGTCTTTCTTTCTTTGCTCCTTAATGCAATTCATCCTCTACCTATTCTTTTCACTTCTTTTTCTTTTTATATTAAATCATTGGGGAGACTGACATGTTAATCTCCTAGAGAACCAAAAACAGGGAGGCCTAAAATGCTGGTCTCCCAAAGAATAGGGGGTATTGTGTGAATGAAATATCTAGGGAACCCCACTTCCTGTAAGACTCAACTCATAGTAGGATGCCATAGAGTCACGTGTTTTAACTTGCCAGCAGAGTAGGCAAGATTGCGGACCAGCAGAAGTCAAGGGATATGACTCCTGAGAACTGGAATGAAATCCTGGCCAATTGAAAAATCTAAAGAGGAAGGGTTTAGACTCAGTTTAATAGGCCAGTGGGGGTGAAGCAATGGAGACCTTCTGCCATTTTTTTCTTATAGGGCCAACACCTCTCTCTCTCTCTCTCTCTCTCTCTCTCTGTCTCTGTCTCTCTGTCTCTGTCTCTCTGTCTCTGTCTCTCTGTCTCTGTCTCTCTGTCTCTGTCTCTGTCTCTCTCTGTCTCTCTCTCTTCTCTCTGTCTCTGTCTCTGTCTCTGTCTCTCTCTCTCTCTCATACACACATAGACTGCTCATTCTTTCCCTTTTTCTCTTTACTAATAACCAGATCTGGCTGGCAAAATAAAGAGTATCTTCCCTCTGCTTCAATGCCAGCCATTGTTTCTATTTTGCAACTCTGTTCCTAAAATAATAAAGGATCAAGCCAGAGTAGTTATGATGAATCCTGTTCTGTAGCTGGAAAATTAAAAACAAATTAAATTGAAATTATGGATATTACTTTAAAGAACAAGAAAACTTTGGATCTGCCCCTTCAGACAGAAAACAAGATATTAGGAGAGAGAATCACCATTTGCATTCAGTCTCTCCAAGAAAAATGTTCAACTTGATCAGACTTGCTTTTCCACTAGGTCCTAGCATGTGCAGTCTCTAGACAATGCTGTGATCATCCCCATCCTTCTAATGTCTCTCCTCAGTCTCATTTGCCTGACTCCTAATGAAATTATAAGTCCAGCCTCTCTTCCTTGCCTTTATATTCACTCTTCTACTCACAAAATTTCTGCTTTCTTCCTTCATAAGGAAAGAACATACTTTTTTTTCCTTCAGGCGCTGATAGCCTAACCTTTTCCAGAGGCTAAGGACAGACAAGACCTTTATTCCACTTGCAGAGAAATGTCCTTCAATCCCTTGCTGCACAAGGAACAAAGAGTAACTACCCAAGTCCCTGCTTTCAAGAAGCTTACAATTTCATGGGGGAACCTGACAGATATATAATTAAATAATATTTTAGGCAGACAATGACAAGGGTAAAGGACAGATGCAGGAAAAAAATCCTCCAGAAAGATTGGAATAGGGGGGAAATCACTTTCTGCTGAGCAGATAAAAGGAGATTTCATGGAGGAAGTGAGTAGGCTTTAAAATTGGGCCATAAAGGAAGATAAAAATTTTTAATAACTTTAACAATAAGATTGTATCCACTTTAAAATAGATTTTGTTCCTTGGTCTATTACATGAAATGGAAATATTAGAAAATAAAAGCAACTGAGAAAGTAAATTCAGTTGAAAAAGAGAGGTGTTCCCAAGATAGAGATTGGCTTGTATTAATGAGTGAAGGAAGAAAAAGACAGGACCAGACTAAGGGAAACAAATTAATTGTTCAGTTTGGTAGGAACCTAGAGTATGTATGTGACTACTGGGAATGGAATCAGATTGTAAAAGTTTAAATTACCAGCCTGAGGAGTTTGTATTTTATTTTGTAAGTAATGGGAGGTTATTAAATGTTTTTGAGCAATGGCATGGCATGAGGAGGTTATTTTGAAAGCTTTGTGAGGAATGGATTGGAAAGAGAAGAGACTAGAAACAGGGAAACCAATTACAAAGTATTAAATAAGTCCAGGTGCAAAGGGCTTGAATGAGAATTATGGCAGAGAGTACAGAGAGATAATGATAGATATGAGAAATATTGTCAACAGAAAAACAATAGTGAAGTATATAAGTGCAGTGGATAAAGTGCCATTCCTGGTGTTAGGAAGACTTGTCTTCCAGAGTTCAAATCTGACCTCAAAAAATTATTAGCTGTGTGACCCTGGACAACTCATTTAATGTTGTTTGCCTCAGTTTCCTCATCTATAAAATAACTAGAGAAGGAAATGGCAAACTACTTCAGGACGTTTACCAAGAAAACCTCAATTGGGATCATAGAGAGTTGGATATGGCTGTAAAATGACTAAACACAAAAATAACAACACTTAGTAACTGATTATATGCAACAAATGAGATAAAAGGAAAAGGAAAAGATTTCTAGCATAGAAGACTAGAAGGTTGCTTGATGTAACTAATTTTCCAAAAGCCATATGGCAGCAGTTATATTCCCCTGAAGGTCTTCTGGTATGATGAGAGGTGTGGTAAAGAAATTGAGATGTTAACAGATGACTCTCTTTCAGCAAGATGAGTCTTATATATAGATGGAATGCAGAGCCACTTGCATTGTGTGATTTGAGGTATTCTAGGAAAATATCCAAATCTCTCTCACTGACTTTTCATTGCTGTTAAAAATTATACCATTAGAGATTCATAGGGTTAAGCATTGCCCTCTCCAATAGTCCTTTTTAAATAAGCACATAATTCCAAGCCAACAAGGTTAACACCTTAGTAAGAATTGGTCTATCAGATCACCTCTCTCTCTCCTCTCTCTCTCTCTCTCTCTCTCTCTCTCTCTCTCTCTCTCTCTCTCTCTCTCTCTCTCTCTCTCTCTCTCATCTCTCATCTCTCTTTCTCATCTCTTATCTCTCATCTCTCTCTCATCTCTTATCTCTCATCTCTCTCTCTCTTTCAATAAAGAAATGGGGCAGTATAGGAATTCTGAGTGGCTGAAATGGAAAGGAGAGATAAAGCAAGGAATGCTAAAAATAACTGTCCTTATTTAACAAGTTTGAGAGAAAACAGACCTTGTTTTACTATATTAGATCTTTTTGAACTCTTCTTATACAAACTTGAAATCTTCACATTCTTACCCATTTAGTTCTATTCAACTACACTGGAAAATGTAATAATGAAAATAAATGTAATAAATAATAATTAAAATGCTACATGTCATATTTAGAAATTGGTTTTGTTAAATAATATTTAATGGGTTTTTTAATTAATTAATTAATTAATTAATTAATTAAATGGTTTCATCAATTCTCTTGCTCTTCCTTAACCAAAATAATGGAGCAACCTAAACACTAGCTGAGATTCCCTCTGCAGCTATATACCATCTTCAGGCACCTACAAAATAGAGGAGAGGGTTATTAACTACTTTCTTCCTCTTATACAGAATAAATTTTCTGCCTTCCTGATTGTATTAATAGGAATAAAAGAAACAAACATATATTAAGCATCTAATCTGGGCCAGACACTATGTTAAATGCTTTGGAAATGTTATTTATCTTACAATAATCCTGGGAAGTAAGTGCTGTCATTATTCTCATTAAATTGATAAGGAAACTGAAGCAGAGAGGTATTAAGTGATTTGCAAAGGGCCAGACAGTTAGAAAGTATAGAGGCTCAGGTTTGAACTAAAGTCTTCTTAACTCCAGACATAATGCTCTATTCATTGTGGCACCTAGCTGTCCCTGAATAGAGGAACTATTCAAAGTTAGATTCTCACTATATTTAAATAGAACACTATCTCATAATTATATTCCCATATGAAAATATACTTAATGCTCCTTGCTACCTGCATAATCCTAGGCATGATGCTCCATTTATCATCTAAAAATGAGGGATTGGAATAGATAGTCTCTAATGCTTTTTCTGGTTCTGAATACCATAGATATGACTATCCTATAAAACATAAAGTTAAGGACCAAGCAATTAGGTAAGAGGTAGAATGGGAGATGTAGCAGGGAAAATGAAAATTTTACTATTGACAAATTTATTGAATCTTAATATTATGTAGGCAAAATAGTCAATTGGTCTGGTTTTCACTAGAAGAAATAAATAAACAGGGTTTAGGGGGATTACTCTGGTTTTGATTATTCCATAATTTGCTAACCTCTATGCATGTTAGCAAACTTATGGCACATGTGCCAGAGGGTGCTGCTCCCCTCCTCCTCTCCACCATGCCTGAGGACATTTTTCCACTTCATTTGCCTCTCTGCCCAGTAGTCCAATGGGAGCATTTTCTCCCTCTCCTGTCTAGGATAAAGCAGGAAGGTGCAATTTGGGCACTTGATCTCTAAAAGGTTCATCCTCATTGCCCTAGATTAAGTCTGAAAGGAACATTCAAATGCAATTTGAATCTTTTGAAGGTTACAGGTCTCAGAGAAGGAGAAAGATCAAAGGATCCAAAGAATCCAACTCCTGTTTAAGAAAGATTTTATTAAAATTATCCCTGCAATAATTCAATTTTCCTCCCATTTCCTATATAAAATTGTCCTGTATTTTATAGCCATTTTAGTAGGGAGCAGTAGGCTACCCTTCCTTGTTACATGCTATAATCAAACTGAATTGATTTTGTTATTATTTTTATTTGTAAACCAATCATTTCAAAGCCTAGGTTTTTTCCATACTTTTTTATCTTTCTTAGTAGGATGTTATTTTTAAAAATAGTTTAAATAATAAGGCAATTAGAATTTATTTTCAGCACTATAGCTTATAGAAATACTCTAGAAGTGAGTTTCAAGAAAGTTAATTCTAGAAAACAAAATTTGTCAATGTTTTTTTTGCTGCTTAAAAGTAAATATTTTCTTTCAGTATAAAAACATAGAAATGGCAATCATAAATTCTGATAAAAATCAAACCCATAAAATATGTAAACATGAAATCCTGGACAAATCACTTTCCTTCTAGGACTCAGTTTTCTCCTTTGAAAAAAATGAGTCAAACTTCCAGGTAAAGAGATCAATAAAATGAAAGATGAATGGGAAGAAATGGACTCAGAAAGGAAATTTTGTGGCAAATAGGAAAAATAAGTCCATTGGAGCTCAATTCTAAAATTCTATGATTTTATGAATTGCCCTACCAGAAAGAATTTTTTAGAACTAAATTTTACAGATTTTCAAAGTGGTTTAAAAGTCTTTTAATATTTGATCTCTCTAAGAAATACCTTTTTTCCCAGCACTTTCCTTTATGTTGGGGAAAGGAAAAGATTAAGGAAAAGCATGGAAAGTTTAATATCATTATACCAATTATATGTAATAACTATTCACATACATTTTTCTGAAGTTATAAGATCTCAATTGTCTCTTTCCTTCCCTCCTTCTTCCTGGAGATGGTAAGCAATCTGATCTGGCTTATGTATGTCTTATAATGCAAAAGTAATACAATTATCTTAAGGGTGACAATCATTCTTCTCTAATACATTGCTACACAACTACCAGAGATGACCTTGGGAGGCTATGCTGGTAATAACAAACCAATTTGTTTTTCTTTCAGATACTTCAAACTTTTTGAATATCCAACCTGATAATCAAAGGTGGAAACAATTCAATTCAGTGAAGTCAGGACCTAAGACTTCAAATGTGGCCCTTTAGGCTAATTTGTCTGGAATGACCACACTTGACACACTCTCAAAAAAGAAACCTTTTCCAAAGTACTTTGTCATAGTTTTATATGTACATATACCTTTTTGTCAAATGATTCCTTCTCTAGTGCAAGGAGGGGAAGGAGGAAGGAAATTACATGGGAATTTTAATGTAACAAAAAATAAATTTAAAATGTTTAAATTTAATTAAAAAAAAACTCAATGTTTTATCAGTAAATGAATTTCCTAGACTTCTTCATTTGGTTCTCTTTACATTCGTCTATTATTTTTGGTCCTTTGCTTCTTATGCATTGCTCTGGATAGTTTCATACTTGTTTTCCATTTGGTTCTAATATTTTGACTTTCCCAGCTCCATGATTTCTTCACCCTGCTAGGGCCTCTAGTTTTAAAAGACACATGTGGGACTGGTGACAAAACTCTAAAAATGAGAGTAGCAGGGACTAAAGCAATCATTCTCATCTTATTGACCTTCCAGAGATGTGCCTAGTTTTCATTTCTTAGATTTTATATTAGACATGGCTGTTAGACTAGTTGGACAATAAGCATTTACTAAGTGCTTACTAGGAATACAAAGAAAGGTATCCTCAAGCATTATATTTGTGATGCTAACATTTTAGAAGTAGATGGACTGTGGCCCTGAGCAAATTCACAATTCCTTCCTCCTCCCTTCTTACTTCATCTCCTTTTCTGCTTCTCAATAATCTTTAGGCAAAGGCAGGAGGGTTTAGGACTATGTGAACTAGAACTATGTGACCTAGAATCCAATGGTCTAGGAATCCAAGGCCTATATTTCAGAATAGCTCAGGTCACTTTGGGATCTTAACAGCTCCAGGAATCATGCCAGAAGTCCTTTGGGTATTTATTTATTCAGAATGACCCAGCCCATCCAGGTCTGATTAGTTTCCTTCCCCACAGATATGAAAACATTAGTTCAGAAAGGCAGGTGGGAGTGTCTGTCCTAGAATATTCCAAGTATAGAAATGTCTAGATATGAAGGTTCCTGAGAGAAGGAAACACACAGTCACACAGACACAAACATAGAGAGACAGACAGATACACACACACACACACACACACACACACACACACACAGAGAAACAAAAATATATGAAAATTCCTCTTCCCTTTATTGGCAACCAGGGTAGAAGAGGCAAGCATGTGAGCTTAGGATGGAATGACTGAATGACTGGAGAGACCAAGGAATCAGAGATGACCTTGGGAGGCTATGCTGGTAATAAATTAGAAAAGGACAGTAGGCAAAATAATAAATGTAGGAAGTAGAAAAAATAACACAGCACAGTATTCTGAGAAGTCTTGGGAACCTAGACTTTAGCACTGGAAAGGATTTTGGAGTTTCTCAAGTCCAAAACCCTAAATTCAAGGTTCTTTCTATGACAGAAGCATTTGGGTGGTACAATGGATAGAGTGCTGGACCTGGAGTCAGGAAAACCTGATTTTGTATTTAGCCTAGAAACTGACTATGTGACCCTGAAAAAGTCACTTAACTCATTTCCTAAACTGAAAATGAGGATAATAATACCATCTACCTCCAAAAGCTATTTTAAGGACCAAATGAAATAATTTTTATAAAGTGCTTAGTGCAGTGATGGAGACATAATATATTATTAATAAATACTTGTTTTCTTACTTCCTATACCACAGTCATTTGTCCAATCCCATTTTCAGATATGGAAAAAAATAAAATAAATAAAGAACAAATGATTTACCCAAGATTTTTGAATGAGTTGATGCCTCAAATGAGATTAGATTCTAGCCTGGTATCCAAAACAATGTTTTCCATTAGACCCTGCTGACCTAATTATTGCTATATATGTAGCCTCTAAGGTGGGGTAGGAGTTGGTCAAGATGGCCTCTGATTTCTAGAAATGGTTTCTGAACATTTAGATTGGTGGTTTCTTTTCCCTTTCCTTTTCAGATAGTTCTATTTCTCTATATAGGATATCTTTGATTAACATCAGGGCCCTTTGGTCTCTTTGATGACAAAAATGCATTTGGTCAAAAATAGCAATGTCAATGACTTTTTCCTATGTATTTACATTAGCTCTTTCATACAAAATCTAATTGTAGTGGCAAGTGGCCTTTGCAGAAAACTTTCAGTAGTGTATGAGAATGGAAACAAGATTGCAAGGGGTTTAAAAGTGACTAACATAGCTCATGATCAGCCTCCAAATATGAAGTGCCTATTGTGGCTAAATGACCCAATTTTTGCTATTCCAATAGGCACATTTATCTATTTATCTTCTCTCTAGAAAAATAATACAAACATTTATCAATCTGGCTGTTTGTTAGCTTATGAAATTTTAAGCACTTTTTAAACACTGAAAAATGACAAGCATTTAAATCATCTAAATGAAATTCATCTTCCATCTGAAATCCATTTTCATATATGCTGATAATACAAAGTTTCAAATTATGCTTAAAATTCCAAAATTACTACTGTTTCAACAGTAGGATTATTGCCTTATCTCAGCTTAATAAGATCCCATATGTTGATTCAGGATTTTTTATTTTTGCTGGTTTGGCTAGTCATTCCTAGTTTATGGGGAATCAATTTGGTAATTTGTCTGAGCTAGATGCTTACAGTGAAGCATTAGAATCTCTAGGATGAGATGCTAAGATACTCAAGAGTTTTTTATGTCTCTCGGTAGAAAATTCAATAGTAGTGTGCTCCAAGGCATATAAGCTCCACTCCAGGCAGGAGACTTTTACAGTTTTCTTTTTTCCTGTTAAGGTTGGTTGCAAACATTCTTGAATCATGGCAAGTGATACAGAAATCTGCTCATGTGTTTATTGTCATATTTGTGTGCCAGGGATCCTATGAGAAGAGCAGGAGCTTCTTTAATCAAGAAACTAACTTTATCATTGAGCCATTATCATGGAGGAAAGAGTTGTTTGGTCTGAGATGCTATTATAGCGTAGGTCCCTAGGAAGAATTGGATTTGCCAGTGCCCCATACTAAAGATAATGATTAATAAGGCCCAAAGGAATAACCCTTCTGAGCATAGTGGGGCATGGTCCAGAGAAAATAAATTGAAGGCCAGAGGTTAAGCTTAAATTCAGTATGAATAACAAATTAAATTAGGAGAATGGGAGGCAGGAGGCAGGAATAGATTCTGAAACAGTGGAGTGTAGGACTTAGAGATAGCTACCATTTTCTTTTTTATACCCCTAGACCAGAGATGGTGAACCTTTTGGAACTTCTTAGGGACCCCATATCATGTCCCTCCCCAGACTGTGTGCCAGTGCCCTCCCACCCAACCCCCATTGCATGCCAGGCCCCGTCCCCTGACTACATGCAGGGGTACAGCCACCAAAGTTACATTAGGATACCAGTATGTACAATTAGAGGAATGCATCATCATACCCTACCTGTAAGTGACAGGGTTCCCAGTGCAATTTCTACATAGTGCATGAGTCATATTAAAAGGAAAAGGGTCCATGACCCAATGTAATGGTAGAAATTTTAGGCTTCTGGGAGAGGTTATGAGCAATGTAATAGTTAAAAAGTGGCTACAGGATTTATGTAATATTGAACAATGGCCGCCAAGGAATTTACTTATGAAATTCCTAAAATGAAACACTCAGTCAGAATGGAGTTTATGGAGGTTTAATCACACTGGGAGTAGGGAAAGGAGAGGGAGAGAAGGAGAGAAGAGAAAAGGGAAAGGGGCTACTCAACCTCTGACCAAGGCAGAGGGAGTTTTAGGCCCAAAGGGCCAAGGTGGAAAGAATCAGTCCTTAACTCACGTGAGTGATCTGAAGGAAAGCTGTCTGCGGGTGTCCTCCCTGTCCAAGCTCCAAACACCAACTCCCTTTCTCGCTCTCTCCACAGGAAGTGAGCGAATTCCAGAGGCTGTTCCCTACCTCACTTCCTGTGTCTCACAAATGCCAATGGTTGGCTCTAGCTTGGCTTAGGACAGCCCAGGTGGACAGTTAGTTATTTCTGATTTGTCATTGACTAGCACATGCCCGTGTAGTGTGGGTGTGCACAATTTTTGGGTGCTAGACCAAGATGGAGACTTTTAAAATTCACATCCAACCCTTAGCAAAGCACTTATACTGGAAGGAGTTTGAATGAGCATCATCCCTGTGCAGTGGGCCTGGGGATATTCAGTAAAAGTGAAAGGTTGCAGGGGGCCTTCTCTAAGGTATACCAGAGGATGAGGGTTACTAGAACCTGAGGGGATGCAAATTTCCTGGAAGTTTCCAGCATTTGGTAGGTCTTTAAGGCATGGAGACCACAGGCTAGGGACCAGGAATTGTCTTTGCTTTGTGGGTGTTTTTTCTTGCATAACCAACAGTCTGCCCAAGGGACCTGCTTTAGCTACTGCTTCCCCCAAATGAATTAGAGAATTATCTGCCCAGGTAGCTGGGTGTACGTAGTTCAAAACTCAGGAAAAGACCCAGAATATGAGGAGAGGAATAGTCAGAGAGTTAATTAAGAGTTAAAGCAACAGATAGGATTAAGATAAGAAAGAGAGAAGGAGAAGGGACTACTAATTCCAAAGTGTACTGTAGCTGTTTTTTATTGCTGTGAAAAAGATATTTGAGGTTTTCCACCTGCTCACAGGAATAAGTGTCCCCACCTCCTCTTCTGACACCTGTTTTTGGGGGGATAAAGGGTTTAATGTGAGAGACATGAATCCATATATTTTACCCTTCCAGTTTTACAGCCTTGTAGGTGGATAAAATGGCTCCATGTTGATCCTCCCATGGAGGTGTTAGCTAGTTCAATCCCTCTCTTTGGACTGGGTATGAGATTTCTTCTCCATCCTCCTTTAAAGGATTAGGGAGGATCTGATTGACATATTCTCTTAGAAGTTGGTGAATGGGATTCCATTCTAGATTTGCTTTGGTGGTTATTTTAATTAGGGTCTTTGTATACAAAAGCAGGACTGTTAGGGGATAAGGGGAAGGCTATGACCTGACCTGAACCAGTTCAGTTGCTCCCAGCATAGCTGTGCTCAGTTCCTGTAACAGTGGAAAGAGGCTAGAATGCCTCATCCCCTGCATCTGGGGGCAGGGGCAGCCTCCCAGCCAAGCCAAGCATGCCCATGGAGAGGTCGTTGCGTGCCATCTTTGACACGTGTACCATAGGTTTGCCATCACAACCCTAGACCATTCATTTAAAAATGTCGGGTTCAGTCCTTTGATATCAGTAAGGCTGAAACAATGATAATATTTGTAGCTCATTTGATTTAGTTTGGGGCTTTGGGGCATATTGGAGAGGGAAAAGGTAATCATATGTTTCCCTACAATTTAGCAGCTTTTATAATGAGGATTATAGGGTAACTACCAATAATTTGATAGCGATTTCCCATCTCCTACCTCCCCACACAAAAAAGCTTAGATATGTGGAATCATATTTTCAATAGTTATTGAGAGTCACAAAAGACTTAAATATGTGAATTTGATTATTTTTGAAATATAAAATTGGTGATTCTCTTGATCCTGAAATAGATAAACTTTGAAAAAGGTCACATCAGTAAGAGTAATGAGTAAATATACAAAGACAATTCATACTTTATTTGGAGAATTTATACTTCTTCCAGAAAATCAAGCTATTTTTTTAGATTAGAAAAGAAGGAAGGAACTTCCATGATTTTATTTGTTTTAGGCATAGTTCCTAAAACTTAAGTACTGTGCGGGTGGAAAATTTGCCACACCTGAGCTACATTCCCAGCATCCTTTTAAGTTACATCCTCATTTTACATAAGGACACTTAGAAAATAAATTTGGCTGAGATCCACACTGTGGGGCTCTTTTTACAGGGTGTGTGCTTTTGTTAAAGTGCTGCAGATGTGAGTCTCTGTCTCTCTTTGCTCTGCTCACTTGACTGAAAGAACCTTTTTTTTCCCTTTCCCCTCTCTTACAATTATTATTAAAAATCCTACAGTGCCATTATAATGGAAGCTTCCATTGATGTGGGAGATTTTTGAGGTGGAGCCTTGGATCTGGAGGATACCCTTGTCAAGAATGACACTTCCCTATCAAAATAGAATTCTAGTTTCTTTCCATCTTATATTATGGCAATTTCCTGTAGTCTTGACTGCAAATGGGTAAGTGAAATATTATTGCATTCTGTCCTACAGACTTGTGGGATAGAAATTACTTTAAATTGGACCTATACAAGGGCCTATTTTGAATTTTTTTCCTTATGTTTTTGATTGTGTTTTTCTCTTCTTTTGATAATTGACTCATACACCCCCATAACTCAAAATTGCATCCTGAGCTGAACTGGATGTTTTTTTAACATATACTTCAGGGGGAATTGTATTTTAATTTAAAATACAAAATTTTTGATATTTTTGTTCTAGATTGTATTTTAATAAAAATCCAAGATTTGTTGTTGTTGTTGTTCAAGAAAGATCTTCAAGGAAGAAGCTTGCTAACTCCTAAATCCAGAGAATGAACTGTTATAGAAAGATGCCAGAAAACCCGCACTACAGGAAGAAGATCAAGAATGAACTTTGGATATGGTTGATTGAACTGAAGTTTGATTGAACATTTATTGTAAATGTACACTTTTATGCCAAGGGGACTGCCCCTAATTTGGTTTTCTGTCAATGCGCCTAGCAAATTTCTTTCTTTTCTATTCCTCCCTAACTACTGTAATTTCTTCTTACAAAATTGAATACTGTATGCATCTGTAGTTTGAAGTAT